>NC_064849.1:167084349-167179349 GCF_024139225.1 Suncus etruscus
TCTGATGGGTGTAATTATAAGCTATTTTATCTGTCATTCAGAATCCACCAATATACAATTAACTTTGAATGAACTCTTTGTATTCTTTTGTTTCAATGTTGTTGACTTCTGCTCAGGTTTTTATTATTTCTTTTTTTTCTGCTGCTTGTGTGCTTCTTTGCTGTTTATTTTGCACATATTTAAAGTGTTCATTTGGTTGTTTATTTAGTCATTTTCTTATATCCTAATGTAGGCTTGTTGCTACAAGTTTTCCCCTAATTACTGCATTTGCCATGTTCCATAGGTTTTGGCTTAAATACTGCATTTGCAGTTTCCCATAAGTTTTGGCATTTTGTTTCTTCATTGTCATTTGTCTCAAAGCATTTTGCTTTCAGAGCAGATTTTCCTGCCTCGACACCTAATGGTGAGATGAAACCAGAGATACACTATGACACCCTGACTTCTACATAAGATCTGTGCAAAAACCAAGATTTCTAATTGTTGCATTAGTTAATTAACGATGGGGCTGGATGGCAATGGATGGCGATGGATTTCTTTCTGCCATCCCAGGCCACGTGGCTCAGCAACCCCCATGAACTGGCAGGTTCCAGGCCCAGGTGATCGGCGTAATCAAGACTCACTCACATGCAGGCATTAGGAAACATCATCTTTATTCATGCCCTGACCACCACAGGTGTGTGGCCTATCTCATAACCTTTCAAGCATACGGCCATTCTTAGCCCTGCATCTTATAATTCAGCCATCTTCCTCAGAGAGCTCCTCACTCCCAGGCTCCAGGGTTTATATACCTATTCCAAGACCCCTCCCAGGAATGGGCCGGGTCTTGCAGGTAAGGTCACACCTAATATCCGGTTCCCAAGACCCCTCCCAGAAATGGGTGGGTCTTAGGTATCTGCACCCAAATTCAGGGTTTCAGCTAGGTACACCAACATCTAATTACAGAAGTCTGACTATGATAACCATGATTGAAGAGAACTTTTCCTGGGACCATGAAGAAAGACGTTGGTATTAGACAATTTTGTTTGCCCAGAGTCTGTAGTTGGTCTTATGACAGGATAATTTATGTTTAGGGATGCCTTGTTTTAAGGCCAATAGTTTTTCCTTTCTATTTAGCACCTATGAAAAAATCAGTCACCTCCTTTTCCCCCCCAAATCTTTTATATAAAGGCTCCTGCCTTTTTCATAGAACCTTGGGACACTAATTACTTTGTTTAACCCCATATTACTGCATTTTTCTATAAAATTAAAAAGTAAAATAATACAAAGACACATTGGTGGAGATAAAAAGAACAGAACTATATAATCAAGCAAAAGTCAAAAATAGAATAAAGAGATCCAATTGATAACAATCTAACTTAAAATGGGCCTGTCATACTGTTAGGCTGAAGAGCAATATGTGGTGGTAGAGGAAGCACTCTGGAAGCATTGGTTGAGGAAGGTTGACTCTGGTAGTGGAAATGAGTCTGATTAAATGCACACTTAAAATCCAACTATGAGGGACTTTGTATATCACAATAATGGTTTCAATAAAATAAAATAAAATAAAGAGAAAAGAAAAAGTAAATAAAAATACAATAGCAAAAACGTGCTTCTCATAGACACAGGTGGGAGAAAAACGAGGGTAGGGGAACATATATGGAGGGCAGTGGACACTAGTGAAAGGATTGGTGTTGAAATATTGTTGCCTGGCCAAGAGAAATTGTGAGTGCTGCCTGTGTGTCTGTCTCCTGTCCTGTCACTTGAAACTTTTGGGAGTGGGCTGAAAAGAGGCTCCAGAAAACTTGCTCTCCCAGAGGCTCATTCAAGAGCGGGCACACCAAGGAACTGCTTCACAATGTGAAAACCGGCTATAAGCAGTACTTTGCAGAAGTCAGGTCCCCTGTTTGTGACATCAGGCTGGAAAAATCTACGAAACTACGCCTGCCCAGTAGGGCCCGACCGTGAGAAATTGTGAGTGCTGCCTGTGTGTGTCTGTCTCCTGTCCTGTTGCTTGAACCTTTGGGAGTGGGCCAAAAAGAGGCCCTGGCCATGTGCTCTTACTAAGGAAAGAACACCATTGAAACAAGAAGAAAAAAACCACACTAAGAACTGTGCTGAAGGCTGAACTCTGCTGGAACTCAGATGCACCCCTCTCTGCCCGTCTTCTGTGCTGTGCTTTATTTTTGGCCTGATTTCATCCTGTGTGCAGCTCATCTGTGGACGGCTCACCTTCCCTGGAGCCTTCCCTAGAGGTGAGTTTACAAGCCCAGAAAGGGGAAGCCACTGAATTCTGCTGGAACTCAGATGCCAGCACCTTTATCTGCCTGTCTTCTGTGCTGTGCTCCATTATTGACCTGATTTCATCCTGTGTTTGGCTCATCTGCGGATGGCTCGCCTTCCCTGGAACCTTCCCTGGAGCTGAGCTTACATGCCCAGAAAGGGGAAACCATTGAACTCTGCTAGAACTCAGATGCCAGCACCCCTATCTGTCTGCCTTCTGTGCTGTGCTCCATTTTCGGCCTGATTTTATCCTGTGTGTGGCTCATCTGAGGATGGCTCACATTCCCCTGGAGCCTTCCCTGTAGGTGAGTTTACAAGCCCAGAAAGGGTGGGGCCAGAGGAGCACGGCCGCTCCGCTTCGCTTCCTGGCATACACATAATTTAGCCAATGAATATAACCACAACACATAGAAAAAGCAACAATACAAGTGTGACAATGGGGAAACAATGCAGGCCAGCACCAGACATAGAGAATGATGATGGCAACTCTGATGACTTGAACATGACCAACCAACTAGTCAGTCTCTAAGATAAGGAGTTTAGAGTCGCAATATGGAAGATGTTCAAAGAACTCAAAGAAAGTATAGAAGAGAACACTAATAAGAATCAAGAGAATATGATGATAAAAATCAGAAAACTCCAAACTGAAATTTCAGGTCAAATAACAGGTCTGAAAAACTCAGTAGATGAATTGAAGAAAAACATGGTTGAGCTTTCCCACGGGTTAACAGCAGCTGAGGATAGAATTAGTACACTGGAAGATGAGATGAATAACAATTCTATACAGCAGAAGAAATTGAAAAAAAGCCTTAAGGCAAATGATCAAACAATGGAAAAATTACTCAAAGAATTGGAACAGATGAAAATAGAAGTCTATGATAAACTCTACAGAAACAACATAAGAATCATTGGAGTCCCAGAGACCCAGGAAGAAAATCTCCAGGAAGAATCAACGGTCAAGAACATCATTAAAGAAAAACTACCACAGCTAATGAATACATGCGATCAAATCCTGCATGCCCGAAGAGTACCAACTAAAAGAGACCCCAGAAAAAAAACACCCTAAGACACATCCTAGTCACAATGACGAATCCCACAGATAGAGACAGAATTCTGAAAGCAGCAAGATCAAAAAGAGAAATTACTTTCAAGGGAACATCCTTGAGATTTACTGCAGACTGTCACCGGAAACACTCAATGCCAGAAGGCAGTGGTGGGACATAGTTACAAAACTCAAAGAAATAAATGCTTCACCTAGAATACTGCACCCAGCAAAACTCACTTTCAGGTTTGAAGGAACAATACATGATTACACAGACAGACAACAGCTCAGAAATTTTTACAGGTTCAAAACCATTCTTAAAAAAAAACTGAATGGCCTACTTTAAGACAAGACTGACCAACAGACAAACCAAACTCCGATATAAACATGGCACCAACTCCCAGGACAATTCTTTCTCTCAATGTCAATGGACTAAAAGCATCAGTTAAGAGACACAGAGTGGCTAAATGGATCAAAAACTCAATACAACCTTCTGCTGCCTACAAGAAATGCACCTGAATAGTCAAAACAAATATAGACTCAAAAGTAAAAGGCTGGAGGAAAATCATCCAAGCAAACAACATCCATAAAAAAGCTGGAGTGGTCATACTAATATCAGATGATGCAAACTTTATACTTAGGAAAGTTGTAAGGGACAAAGATGGACATTTTGTATTAATCAAAGGGTATGAAGAGCAGGAAGAAATAACTCTCCTAAACATATATGCACTGAATGAGGGGCCAGCAAAATATTTAATAAAATTATGGACAAATCTGAAAAATAATATTAATAACAACACAATAATTGTGGGAGACCTCAACACAGCATTGTCAACACTTGACAGGTCAACCAGACTGAAACCAAACAAGAATATTCTAGACCAGAAAAGAGAAATGGAAGAAAGAGGCCTAGTAGTTATATACAGGACACTCCACCCCCAGAAGCCTGGATACACAATCTTCTCTAATGTACAAGGGACATTCTCCAGGATAGATTACATGCTGGCACATAAAACATACCTCCATAATATCAAGAGGATAGAAATTTTGCAGGCTACCTTAGCTGAGCACAAGGCTCTGAAATTATTTGTGAATTCCAAAGGGACACAGAAAAACTTTAACACCTGGAAGTTAAACAGCCTCATACTGAATAACCAGTGGGTCTGAGATGAAATCAAAGAGGAAATCAAAACCTTCCTCGAAATAAATGATAATGGAGACAAACTATCAGAACATATGGAACAAAGCAAAAATGGTACTGAGAGAAAAATTCATAGCTTTGCAAACACACATCAGGAAAGAAGAAGGGGCCTTCCTGAAGAGCTTAATGAAGCAGCTCATAGAATTAGAAAGTACTCAACAAAAGGACACAAAAGTAGGGAGAGAGAAGGAAATAACAAAGCTGAGAGCAGAAATCAATGAAGTGGAAACCCGAAAAACAATCCAAAAGAACAACGAAAGCAGAAGTTGGTTCTTTAAAAAAAATAAGCAAGATTGATAGACCCATGGCAAAACTAACAAAGAGAGAGAAAAACTTGATAATTCGTATTAGGAATGAAAAAGGAGAGATCACTACTGATATGGTAGGGATACAAAGGGTAATCAGAAACTACTTTGAGAAACTGTATGCCAATAAAAATGAAAACCTGGAAAAAAGGATACATTTTTGGACTCTTATAATCTTCCACAGTTAAATGAAGAGGATGTAGCATATCTAAACACATCCATCACTATTGAGGAAATTAAGACAGTAATAAAATGTCTGCCCCAAAACAAAAGCCCAGGCCCAGGTGAATTTACTAATGAATTCTTTCAAACCTTTCAATACAAATTTCTACCAATCCTGGAAAGACTCTCTCATGGAATCAAAAAAACAGAAACACTTCCAAATAGCTTTTAGGAAGCCAACATCACCTTGATATCTAAACCAGACAGAGGTACTACCAAAAAAAAATTATAGACAAATATCGTTGATGAATACAGATGCAAAGATCCTCAACAAAATCCTGGCAAATAGTATTCAATGCCTCATTAAGAAGATCATCCACTACGATCAATTAGGTTTTATCCCAGGAATGCAAGGCTGGTTTAACATCCATAAATCTATCCACATAATACACAACATCAACAACAAGAAAAATAGAAATCACATGATCATATCAATAGATGCAGAGAAAGCAAGATGGGAATGGAAGGAACCTTTCTCAACATAGTTAAGTCCATCTACCACAAGCCAGTGGCAAATATTATCTTCAATGGAGAAAATCTAAAAGCCTTTCCTCTAAATTCTGGCACAAGACAAGGCTATCTTCTCTCACCACTTGTATTCAACATAGCACTGGAAGTACTCGCTATAGTGATTAGGCAAGAAAATGATATCAAGGGAATCCAGATTGGAAAGGAAGAAGTCAAGCTCTCACTGTTTGCAGATGACATGATACTCTACTTAGAAAACCCTAAAGACACTACCAAAAAGCTTCTAGAAACAATGGACTCATATAGCAAGGTGGCAGGCTACAAAATTAACACACAAAATCAATGGCCTTTCTATACACCAATAGTAATAAGGAAGAAATGGACATTAAGAAAACCCCATTCACAATAGTGCCATACTAACTCAAATATCTTGGAATCAACTTGACTAAAAATGTGAAGGACCTATACAAAGAAAACTATGAAACTCTGCTCCAAGAAATAAGCGAGGACACATGGATATGGAAGCACATACCCTGCTCATGGATTGGCAGGATTAACATAATTAAAATGGCAATATTCCCTAAAGCATTGTACAGATTTAATGTTATCCCTCTAAAGATACCCATGATACTTCAAAGAAGTGGATCAGGCACTTTTGAAATTCATTTGGAACAATAAACACCCTCGAATAGCTAAAGCAATCATTGGGAAAAAGAATATGGGAGAAATTACTTTCCCCAACTTTAAACTTTACTACAAAGCAATAGTTATCAAAACAGCATGGTATTGGAATAAGGACAGGCCCTCAGATTAGTGGAATAGGCTTGAATACTCAGAAAATGTTCCCCAGACATACAGTCACCTAATTTTTGATAAAGGAGCAGGAAATCCTAAATGGAGCAGGGAAAGCCTCTTCAACAAGTGGTGTTGGCACAATTGGATAGCCACTTGCAAGAAATTGAACTTAGACCCCCAGCTAACATCATGTACGAAGGTAAAATCGAAATGGATTAAAGACCTCGATATCAGCCCCCAAACCATAAGATATATAGAACAGCACATAGGCAAAACACTCCAGGACATTACAGGCATCTTCAAGGAGGAAACTGCACTCTCCAAGCAAGTGAAAGCAGAGATTAACAGATGGGAATATATTAAGCTGAGAAGCTTCTGCACCTCAAAGGAAATAATGCCCAGGATACAAGAACCACCCACTGAGTGGGAGAAACTATTCACCCAATACCCATCGGATAAGGGGCTTATCTCCAAAATATACAAGGCACTGACAGAACTTTACAAGAAAAAAACATCTAATCCCATAAAAAAAATGGGGAGAAGAAATGAACAGACACTTTGACAAAGAAGAAATACAAATGGCCAAAAGACACATGAAAAAGTGCTCCACATCACTAATCATCAAGGAGATGCAAATCAAAACAACAATGAGATACAACCTCACACCACAGAGTATGGGTCACTTCACAAAGAATGAGAATAAACAGTTTTGGCGGAACTTTTATCTACTGCTGGTGGGAATGCCATCTAGTTCAACCTTTATGGAAAGCGATATGGAGATTCCTCCAAAAACTGGAAATCGAGCTCCATATGATCCAGCTATACCACTCCTAGGAATATACCCTAGGAACACAAAAATACAATACAAAAATCCCTTCCTTACACCTATATTCATTGCAGCACTTACCATAGCAAGACTCTGGTAACAACCAAGATGCCCTTCAAAAGACGAATGGCTAAAGAAACAGTGGTATATATACACAATGGAATATTATGCAGCTGTCAGGAGAGAAAAAGTCATGAAATTTTCCTATACATGGATGTACATGGAATCTATTATGCTGAGTGAAATAAGTTAGGGAGAGAGAGAAAAACGCAAAATGGTCTTACTCATATATGGGTTTTAAGAAAAATGAAAGACATTCTTGCAATAATAATTTTCAGACACAAAAGAGAAAAGAGCTGGAAGTTCCAGCTCACCTCAGGAAGCTCACCACAAAGGGTGATGAGTTTAGTTAGAGAAATAACTACATTTTGAACTGTCCTAATAATGAGAATATATGAGGGAAAGGAGAGCCTGTTTAGAGTACAGGCGGGGGTTGGGTGGGGAGGAGGGAGACTTGGGACATTGGTGATGGGAATGTTGCACTGGTGATGGGTGGTGTTCTTTACATGACTGAAACCCAAACACAATCATGTATGTAATCATGGTGTTTAAATAAAAAAATGATACAATCATGGATTTTGCAGCAACAGGATGGACCTAGAAAATATTATGTTAAACAAAGTAAGCCAGAAGAACAATAAATACATAATGATTGCACTTCTTTGATGTATATAGAATAGATACCACATTTACATATAGTAATCCATGAAGAAATACAAAGGTCGAAAAAGGTAAAAACTCCAAACACCATAGGTACCAGCATATAACAATAAGTGGTCAAATGAAGTGGAAGGAGAGCAACACAAAGCTGCAATTATCCATTATAACTTAAAGAAACCAGTAATGATGGAAACAGCTGTTTAGAGAGAACAGGTAAGCAATCCACCTCTAACTACAAAGGCCTATAATAATAGTTCTAATTGATTTATCCACAGAACCAGGCACAGAGGATGATTGGTACCGGGGCCTCCTGCTGTATTGATTACCAACAATATGTTTTAGTGACACAATTTTACCAGGTATAAAATAACCCTTCAGCTTTTAGTGTCCAAAGTGGTCCTTGGAAAAGATAGGGTGAAAACCCTAATTTTAAACCTTGGCATTCAAGCATGCTGGTTACCATATATAGTGCTCATTATTACTATGTTTCGATGAAATACTCTAATTTACCTATTTTCTTTTATGTCGTCTATTAGGACCCAAAGCACATGATCATTCAGACCACTGGAACAGACAATGGCATGACACAGACTTACTTTACAGGTTCCACTCATCAAACACATTTTTTGCAAATTACTACTTCTTTATTTTTCTTTTTATTCTTTCTCTCTTTCTCCCCACCACCATTCTTTCCATCTCCCCTTGATTCTTTTTTTATCAATTCAATCTTTTTAACTCATTTCTACCATAATTACTTATTCTTTTCCCCCTCATATCTTTTGTTTTTCCCTCCTCTTTCTCTCCTTGTCTGTGTCTTAGCCGATTATTTATCTTTTCTTAACTCAATTATCTCTTAAGAGCTCAGACCCAGCCTATGATGGTCAGGACTTTAACAATAACCTAAGAATAGATCAGTAACATCTGTTTTTATGTGTCCATGAGTTTGTAGACAGTGGACTTCCTTCTGATTGCCAAACCTAAAATGTAAACAATCCATGCCTAATCTGTATATAGCCCCTCTTATATATTATCTCCCTCTCCCTTTCAAAAATCCCAATATCCTTTCATCCCCCAACCCTGATCTGATATCTCTCCTTATCTAAGCCTCTTTACCCTTAGTTCTTGATTCATTACAATCTGAGAAGGACCTCCTGCTCCCAAAGCGAAAGGACACCCTCTCAGTCCCACATCTCACGTTCTAGCAAGAAACTACAACCAACACTCCTGCTGACTCATGCTCTGTGGCCCTCCTTCTCACCCTCCCATATGTGGACTGTTACATGGTACTGATTCAGCCCCAGAAGGACCCCCAGCCCAAGGACACTCATTCCTTTTGGCTTCAAATCATTTCTTAAAATAAACAAGACCATGGTGTGTGATAAAAATGTGCCCTGGATTTCACCCCTAACAAGAATATCTCAAAATACTTAAGGCCTATATGTCCTTTATATGTTTAATATATCTACAATAATACCACTTAGTCTGTTTATTCCCAAATGCAAGAGCCTCTTAAATAACTTTTTTGTTTGTTTTGGGGTCACACCCAGCAGTGCTCAGGGGTTACTCCTGACTCTATGCTTAGAAATCCCTCCCAGCAGACTCGAGGACCATATGGCTTGCCAAGATTTGAACCACTATCCTTCTGCATGCAAGGCAAATGCCCTACCTCGATGTTATCTCTGGCCCCTAGTTTCTTTAATTCCTTTATTAAATTTATTTTTAGTTATTTTAATATATATTTTTTTCTTTCTCCTTTTTACCTTCACCTGTATTGGTTTTTCTTGGTATGAAAACCTACAAGAAAAAGTCCTGCCTGGGATAAAAGCTCAGGTCAAAACCAGGGCACAGAAATTGTGTAGCCTGACATTCTTACCTTCAAATGCATCAGCAATATATTTTGGCACCATTTTCTGCAAAGGCATACTAAATAAAAAGTAAAATTTACATATAGAAACAAGCTCTTATCTACTAGGGATAAGAAACTATACAGTTCATAATACAGGGATGCCTCCGACCCTGAGCATGTATCATGAGGACCTAGCTTAGACTCCATGTGATTGGACAATGACTGTCCAACACAGAACCCCAAATCTCAGACTTGGAACAGACACAGATCCCAGCAACAGCACTAGGAACTGAACTCCTCCCTGGGAAATTACTAATACCGCTCTGGCACTAACTTGCACCAGTTTTGATATGAGGAAACTGCCTGACATGAGGAAACGGCAACAACTTGATCTATCTCATCACCTAATGGTATGATGAAATCAGAAGATATGTCATTTACTGCTCTATGCAAAAACCAAAATCCCTAACTATAGAAGACTGACTTTGACAAACATTTACTGGGAAGAAAAAAAATAAAATAAGAAACACAACCCTTTTTTAAGAAATTGCTGGTCTTGTTTTTTGTTGTTATTTTTTGTTTGTGTGTTTCTTCATAGTTGATGGTTTTGGTGTTTGCTTTATTCTTTCTTTATTCTTTTTGTATTTTTGTTACTCCCTTATGTTTTTTGTTTTTGTTGGTATTTTTTGTCCTGTCTTGTTTTGTTTTGTTACCCTTTTCTTCTTTTTCCTTTCTTCTTCTAAATGGGTATTTATTTATTTATTTATTTACTGGTTGTTCTGGTCACACCCGTTTGATGCTCAGGGTTTACTCCTGGCTAAGCGCTCAGAAATCGCCCCTGGCTTGGGGGAACCATATGTTAGCTGGGGGATCGAACCGTGGTCCTTCCTTGGCTAGCACTTGCAAGGTAGACACCTTACCTCTAGCACCACCTCACAGGCCCCTAAATGGATATTTATAACCCCTAGATGGACTCCTCCTAGTTTTTCTCTTTTTTGTTTGCCTTTATTTCTTTCTTTTCTTCTCCCATATCTTTTATATCTCCAATAGAGGCACATTACTTGAATCACCTTGATCAACCTTATAATAGGAGGAGGAAAAAATGGATGGTACCAAGACCAGACAATCGTATGTTTATTTGGTAGAAATAAATATGATCAGACTTGAATACCAAATCCAAAGTCAACAATAACAAAATCGATACCCAATATATAACAAGCTGTACAGGGGGGAACAGTTGCACTAGCATTATGGGGGGTAAAGGAAGGATATGTGGGATGCATGCTGGGAATGGGTGGAGGGAAGACAACACTAGTGGTGGGAATGCCCCTGATTCATTGTCACTATGTGCCTTACATATTACTGTAAAAGATTTGTATTTCACTTTGAACACAAGAAAAATTTTAAAAAGGAGTAGAAGATAATATAAAGTTCATGATAAACAGAATAAAAGTGCAATTTATTAGGATTATTTCCATAAACAAGTATTCTCATAAGAGTTAATATAATGCCATGCTTTATAGCATAAAATTGTATCAACTAAATATTGTTTTAGAAAATATAAAAATAGAAACAGAAATGAGTTGTATTTCAAGACGTCCAACTAGTTTTAAGCATGAGCTATCATTTTGAATAATGATTTTAGGCTTTTTGGCATGGAGAATTCCCAACTAGTTCTCAGGGTTCTGGCATTCATCCCTGACTACACTTGGCTCCTTGAACTAAATGGTTCCTTGTTACCAAGGCTGTGACTGACTCTTGAGCTGTAAGATACATTGATTAGGGGCCAGGCCAGTGGTGCTCATGGAGCACAAGCTAGATATTGAGCCTTTATTCTTTGGTCCCTCTGTTTCATTTTTGATGCACAATAAATAGATAATGATATTAAAAATATGTTATCAATGATCTAAATCACACGTGTGCCTTACAATTGTTAAAAATATTAATTTTGTCTTACTGCCCACCACAAAGCACTGTAATGAAATCTAGCAACCTCTGATTTTGTAAATTGAAGAAAAATTAATATAAACTCAGGGATTTTATGTACAAATATTCTTTAGAGAAATTTTAAAAATCCTGCAAATATGGAAAGGTAGAGACAGGATCACTATAGGCTTTTTGTTTCCTTCTTAAATATTAGTATATTTGCCTGTTGAAGAAGTGGAGGAAAAATAATATATGAGGAAATTATTTGTTGCCTCTCTTTTTATTACATTCCATTATTATTGTTATAATCCTTTATTATCCTGTTATTTTTCTTCTGTAAAAATTTTTGATTTCTTAGGTAGACAACAGATTTTTGCTTAGGCTTTCTATTAAGCAGCATGCAAGGCAGCCACCCTACCTGCTGTGTTATTGCTCCAGCCTCAACAAAAATTTCTTTGCATGCCTATAAGGTACTCTATTTATTTTCTCTATCTTTGGCCAGAAAATTTACTTTTCTCGAAAACTCCATCCTTCATCTTTTCCTCAACTGTGTACAGGAATTCTTTTTTATATTCTTTTTTAAAATATCTTTACTTAAACACTTTGATTACAAATACGATTGTAGAACAACCCCCATCACCAGTGCAACATTCCCATCACCAATGTCCCAAATCTCCCTTCTCCCCACCCCACCCCCTCTTACACTTGAGACCAGGACTTTTTTTTTGCTGAACCTGCCCATAGTTTGAGTTTCTTTGTCTCAATTGACATAGCTTCCTTGAGGCAGCTATCAGACTCATGAAAGTTTATTTTCCTGTCTTCTCTATTAGACCTTAAACTCTTTGGGATTAAATTTTATAACTTTGAAAATATGATGTGCTATTCAATACCTATTATAGCTCTTTATTATCATTAATGTAGAGCAAATCAATGTGTGTTGGAAAGGACTCTTTTGAGAAAATTCCTTTGTTGATTTGAGCTTGCTTTCCATGTTCTTTCCTTAGGCTGAAGTGATATCTTCTTCACCTATTCAACTCACTAATCACTTCATCTAAAATCTTCCTTATCTCTGAGTAGATGTATTTTTTTTACTTTTGTGTGCTTTTATAATATGATTGATTATGCGTATTGCAGTTGTGTATTTATGTCAATTTCTATCATTCATTAATTGTTTTATTCTCCTGTAACTCTTAAACTTTATGACTTAATGTAAATGATCTGATCTGTTAATTATTATACTTTGTACTATATTTTTCAGGATAAATTTTTAATGTATATTTATTGAAGGAATGAATGAATTAGAGCACTGATGGAATTCAAAGTACAAAGAAATATGTCTGAAGAACTAGAAGAATTGAACAACCCTTTCTATTACTCTATGGCCTGAGTATATGATCAAGGAAGAAGAGTGGCCTGTTCAAAGGTTTCCATGGACATACAACTCATATGAAGATGGAGAATACAAAATGCAATTGTTTTCAGGACTATTTTCCAAGATTTGGAGAGTCTGAATGTTATTTTGAAGTTAGGCATTCAGATACATAAGCTATTCTGCTTTGTAATTTGGTTGAAAGCTACACAGTTGGAGATGGGAGTAAATATTTCCACCTCCCCTAATCAAATACTGTGCTTTTTGTGCGAAATAACTGAATGGCTTAGGTAGAATATATGGTGATTATATCCTAAACTTGAATCCTTCATTTCACATAAGATGCGATGTCAGTAACTGGATTCTCAGGAAACTTTTAGTTGTGTCTGTGAGCTTCCATATTTAATAACAGGGAAAAATACATGCATGTTCTTATGAGATAGTGAGTACAACAACAAAGATTTTGGAATCCCATGAACTCAATTTGTTCTACATGAATATAAGACAGTGGGAATAGAATACTTTCTTGTTTATTATGTATGTATGTATGTATGTATGTATGTATGTATGTATGTATGTATGTATTTTGGTTTGTGGGCTAGGTTTTGTATTTATTTTTGGTTTGGGGAACCATTTGTGGTGCTGGAGATTGACATCCTGCAGGCTGTATATATACCAAGTGCTTTAACCTAATAAATATACTCTCTTCTGTACTTAGATTTAAAATTTTTAAGTTTTGATATGTTTATTCATATGTTACAGTGGTATGGGAGACATCAGTATGCCATCTGAGTTTTCTGTAGTTCCAGGTAAGACCTATCTTCTAAATTATTCAGTGTTTCTCTGGATAGTCTCCATTTTTCAGTGATGCATTTACCTAACAAAGCTTATAGTTGATTTTTGAAAAGAATGCTTTGCTTAGACTATCTGAAAATACAATTATTGATGTTAGTTACTTTCCTTCCATATTGAATTTTTGCTATCACCTTAGTTTTCGGCCTTTGATGATACATATGGCCATCATTAATTTTTTATTTTATATAAGAAGGCCTCTAGGTCTTCATTAGGTGAGCTTGCATTGTCAAATAAATATGTAAATTGGGGAGAGCAAGCATATTTGTTGCCTCAGCCTATTTCCTGAAGTAGGTTATATTTTTTGTGTGTTTCCTTTACCTTAAATGACTTTTATTCTGAAACCTTTAACTCTGGAAGCAATTTATATTAACCATTAGAATTTTGATATTGGAAGACTATTTTTTATAATATTTTTTATTTAAACACCTTGGTTACAAACATGATTGTGGTAGGGTTTCAGTCATATAAGATGACACCCCCCATCGATCACCAATGTAACTCACCCATCACCATTGACCCAAATATCCCTCCTCCCCTCCCCGCCCCTACTCTAGACAAGCTTTCTATTTCCCTCATATATTCTCATTGTTAGGATAGTTCGCAATGTCGTTTTTCTCTAACTAAACTCATCACTCTTTGTGGTGAGGCTCATGAGGTCGGCTGTAATGTCCAGCCCTCCTCTCTTTTGTCTCTGAAAATTGTTGAGAAATGTCTTTCATTTTTCTTAGAACCCATAGATGAGTGAGACCATTCTTCGTCTTTCTCTTTATCTCTGACTTATTTAACTCAGCATAATAGATTCCATGTACATCCATGTATAGGAAAATTTCATGACTTCATCTCTCCTGATGGCTGCATAATATTCCATTGTGTATATGTACCACGGTTTCTTTAGCCATTCATCTATTGAAGGACATCTTGGTTGTTTCTAGTGTCTTGCTATGGTAAATAGTGCTGCAATGAATATAGGTGTAAGGAAGGATTTTTTATATTGTATTTTTGTGTTCCTAGGGTATATTCCTAGGAATTGTATAGCTGGATCGTATGGGAGCGCAATTTCCAGTTTTTGGAGGACTCTCCATATTGCTCTCCAGAAAGGTTGAACTAGTCTGCATTCCCACCAGCAGTGGATAAGAGTTCCTGTCTCACTGCATCCCTGCCAACACTGCTTGTTCTCATTCTTTGTGATGTGTGCTAACAATAGCAATCAGATCACCTCATAGTTGTTTTGATTTGCATCTCCCTAATGATAAGTGATGTGGAGCATTTTTCATGTGCCTTCTGGCCATTTGTATTTCTTCTTTATCAAAGTGTCTGTCCATTTCTTCTCCTCATTTTTTGATGGGATTAGATGTTTTTTTTCTTGTAGAAGTCTGTCAGTGCCCTGTATATTTTGGATATTAGCCCCTTATCTAATGGGTATTGGGTGAATAATTTCTTCCAATTAGTGGGTGGCTCTTGTATCCTGGGCACTATTTCCTTCGAGGTGCAGAAGTTTCTCAGCTTAATATATTTGCATTGAATCTGTACAATGCTTTGGGGCGTATTGCCATTTTAATGATGTTAATCCTGCCCAGGGTATGTGTTTCCATTTCCGTTTGTCCTCTCTTATTTCTTGGAGCAAAGTTTTATAGTTTTCTTTGTATAGGTCCTTCACATCTTTAGTCAAGTTGACTCCAACATATTTGAGTTTGTGTGGCACTAATGTGAAAGGGGTTGTTTTCTTAATGTCCATTTCTTCCCTATTATTATTGGTGTATAGAAAGGCCATTAATTTTTGTGTGTTAATTTTGTAGTCTGCCACCTTGCTATATGAGTCTATTGTTTCTAGAAGCTTTTTGGTAGAGTCTTTAGGGTTTTCTAAGTAAAGTATCATGTCATTGGCAAACAGTGAGAGCTTGACTTGGAAGACTATTTTTTTTAATAAACTATGATTCATATATTAATGACTACCTCCAAAGACCCTTCACTGGGTGAAGAGGAGACAGCCTATAAATGTGGGGGGCTCACATCAGAGGAGCTTTTGGTTCTTCCACTCATTCAATTGTCCTCAGGTATTACTTCCATGTAATGAAAATGATAAACAGGGTAGACAAGTACTTGTTTATGATGGGTAAGTCAAAGTAGAGATAACAATAAGTAAACAACACATACAAATAAACATGAATACCAGAAGATGAAAGATAAAGTTGTGGACCCATGCCAGGAATTTAGATTTGTTTGGGGGCCGAACTGTGCTTAGGTGTTTTTCTTGAATCTACACTGGGGTTATTCCTGGTGAGCTTCAAAAGACCATATGTGGTGTGAGGGATCAAACTCCAGTTGGTTGTAATTCAAGGCAAGCACCCTACCTGCTATTCTAGGGATGGCTAATCATTTTGAGTGCCCAAACTGCTACACAAAACCAAAGAATTTCCTCAAAGTGCCAGCACATCCTCCCAATGGTCAGTCTGGCCCTGTTGCCTGGTAAACATTTAGTCATTTATTCGGAAATTATGTAAATTAGTAAATAATTTTTTCTTTTCTTTTTCTTTTTTTTATTTTTTTATAATTTTTATTTTGACCAAAGTGGATAACATATCTTTCACAGTAATATTTTAGGTATATATTTACATTGAATCAAGGGATTCCCATCACCAAAGTTGTCCTCCTTACCCCCACTTCCCAGCTTGCATCCCATATCGCTCTCTCTTACCCCTCCAGCTGCTAGTATAAGTGATTCCCTCTGTGTCTAGCTTGTTGTAGATTGGGTATTAATTCTTTTGTCGTTGACTTTGGATTTGATGTTAAAGTCTGATAGTTTCTATCACTACTTAGTGATCATACAACTGTTTGGTCTTGGTGCCCTCATTAATTTCCCCTCAATTTGAGAGACAGAGCAAGATGGTTCAAGTTACCATATGTGATTCATTTGAAGAGAAGAAAAGCAATAAAATGCGATAAAAATCAAGCAAGCTGAAAATGGGCAGAGTCCTTAGAGGATCTCAACATCAGTTTGAGAGAAGAAAGGGAGAAAGGAGAGAAACACCACAGCAATATGAAAAAAAATATCAAACAAAAAATCCAAAGAGACTGCAGTAATAAAGACACGCACCATATAAGCACAATAAAAACAAAAATAAAAACAAAGTGGAGCTCAAAAAATAATAAAAATGACAACAGCAATAAAAAACCAAAAAAAAGAAAAGAAAGAAAAGAAAGAAAAGAAAGAAAAAATTAAAAAGTAAATAAAATAAATAAATAAAAAATAAATTAAAATTCATATTGTGGTGCCTTTTTTCTGCATAGACACAGTAAATAATGGGGAAATTAGAAGGGGAATTCCCTTGGCCTAAGAGATACAGGGTACCTCCACATTTGAAATATACTGCCATGGGAATAACTACAGACTCCTTGAATGTACATTTAGTCTCCCCTAGATCCTTTTGTGGTGTATGGAAAACATCTGCTCTGTCATGGGTGATAAAATCAGACCTCTGTATCTAGAGATCTCGGTAACTGCACAGGTCAAGGAGTGGAGCTTATGAAGAAGTCTTTCTTTACGGTTCTAGAAGATTTGTTCCTTCACTGTCATTTTAATCAGTCTCCTGTAATTGGTGGTCTTGGTCATTAAGCTGATCCTAGGATGAAGCCTGGGATAGCATCTTTCATTATGTTTCCAGAAGATTCATTCAGCTGCAGTTATCTCATTCAGACCTCTGGAATTAGAGATCTTGGTTGTTGTACAGATCGTAGGTCAAAACCTAGACTGAGGCTTTTTTCTTGGTCCCAGGATATATTCTGCCTAGTCATGGTTGTCACAGTCAGTTATCTGTAGATAGCGATCTTGGTTTTTGCACAGATCAAAGGATGACAAGTTTTCTGATTTTGTCTTATCGTTAGATGATGAGGTAAGACTACCTGCTCTTCGATCAAGTTGTTCCCATTTCCTCTTTGTCAGGATATCATATCAAAACAGGCACATGTTGGTGCCAGAGCACTATTAAGGATGTCCTGGAGGGGGTTTGGTTCCTGGAGCTGTTGTGGAGAATTGTGTCGTTTCTATGTCTGAGATCCAGGGTTCAAGGTTGGACGGTTGGTGTCTAATTAACTGGGGTCTAAGTTGGGTCCACATGACATATGTTCAAGGTGGGAGGTGCCCCAAGTATGAGTTCTTATTCCTAGTAGATAAGAGCTTGTTTTTATACGTAAGAATTCCCCTTTTAGTAGTATGTCTTTGCAGGAAGAAATGGCACTACATTATATTGCTGGTGCATTTGGGGGTGGAAAGAGAAGAAAACAGAAATAAGACAAAATATAAAATATATATGCTCTCACACACACACACACACACACACACACACACACACACACACACACACACATATATATATATAGAGAGAGAGAGAGAGAAAAGATTTCTTAAAAATTAAGTAAAAAAGTAATTAAAGGAACAAAGTGATGCAGGAGACTACCTTATATTTGGGGAAAAACAGGTTAAGAGGTAGTATTATAGAGGTCTTTTACTTTGTTTCTTTATATATACTTATATTTATATATAAATATATATGTTATATTTGTTATATGTGTTAGATTTCTGGTTGTTTTTCCTGATTTATTTTGATAAGAATAACTCTTTACAATTTAATCCATGTCAAGAATCAAGAAGTTGGGGCTGGAGAGGTGGCACAAGTGGTAGGTAGTTTGCCCTGAATACAGTAACCTAGGACGAACTGCAGTTTGATCCTCTGGCATCCATCCAGGACTAAAACCAAAAAAAATCAAGACATTGTATTTTTATTACTGCATAGTATTTCATTCTGTAAATGTGTTAAACAACTTTATCCATTAGTCCATTATTTGGACACTTGCGTTACTTCCAGGTCTCAGCTATAGAGATAGCACAGCAATAGCAAAGATGGGAATATTCTTTTATTTTTGCATTCCATAGTTAAATACCAAAAAAGTAGAATTTCTGGACACTTGGTAATTATTTTTAAACTTTTTTTGTGGAGAAATAGTGATATAAGTAGTAGTCCTAAGGACTTAGTAATGACTTTGTGCTCAGAGAGTACTTCGAGAAGCATTTCTAGAAGTGCAATGTGAGGTTTGGGGAATCAAACTGAGATTGGACACATGCAAGGCAAGCTTATCTCCTGTATTATCCTTTGGATCATATTTTTAACTTTTGGGAAATTTCTATACTATTTTTCATAGCAGCTGAAACAATTTACATTCCCATGAAAAGTGGATATGGTTTCTTAATTTTACATAACCAGAGCACTCACGTTATTTAAATTTAGAATTTTACCAGGGTCTTACATTTTAGTTGTAGTGTCTGCAACTGGCTGCAATGGGTAGACCATGCATACTTTATTGTTACACCATGGATTGTGCCCTCAGGAGTGCAATGTTTATGTTACTGATCTATTCTTTGGTGCCCAGAATTCCTTAAGATTATTTTTTAAAATGATAAAATGCTGCACTAGAACAAATCAAGTTTTAATTAATAAGGGAAGAGTTATATAAGTACTGCAAGTACAAAATAAAAATGACATTAAGAGCAAATTAATCTAGTACTTTCTGTCAAATCTCTTTGAAATTGTTCAGAGCAAGTATTCTTGTTTTGTAGGCCTGTATAGTTCATGTTCCAACCTAGTCAAAATGGTTCTATTTTCAAACAATAACATGTTTCATATGTCTTACTATCTCCTGTAATATATGAATAGTTTCTAACTAGGCTATGTTTTGTGGAAATCTATTACCAGCTCAAACATTGAGTCAAATTATTGAATTATATTATAGCAAGTGAATGCAATCATATATTGTTTAAGGGTATTTCTGTCAATGGTAAATGACATACTTGAGGTTATCACTACACAGCCAAGATATTATGTAAAAGGTTAGGCACTCTAGACTTGAGTAATTTCATTCTGTGACATGCAGAGAATGATAAAATTATCTTAAGATACATTTCACAAAACTATCCCTTAAATAAGACAAGACTTTACCACAAATTATTTAGCTAATACTGTACTATTAGATGTTCTGATATATGTATATATTTTTTACTTTTTTTGTGGGGGGCACACCTGTTGACACTCAGGGGTCACTCCTGGCTATGCACTCAGAAATCGTTCCTGGCTTGGGGCACCATATGGGATGCCAGGGGATTGAGCTCAGGTCCTTCCTGGGTCAGCGGAGTGCAAGACAAATGCCCTACCACTGCGCCATTGCTCTGGCCCCATAGATGTTCTGATATATTTCTGTCAGTTTTATTTTAGATACAATTTTCTACTTTTGGTTGGCTTTGATTTTTGGGTCAAATACAGCAATAATCATGGCTTTCTCCTGGCTCTGTGCACAGGGTTCACTCCTGGCAGGGTTCAGGGGTTGATATGTGATGACAAAGAACAAACCTGCACAGTCTGAGTACAAAGCAAGTACCCTGCCTGCTCTATTATTTCTTCAGCTCTGTAGTAGAATTTTCTAATTTTGCATTTTTAAAAATAGTCCTCCTTAATTCCCCAAGACTTAATTATAGCCTAAAGCTGCAGTATTAGGAAGGCTTGATTTTATTAAGACTGATTTAAGCTTTTTGTGATACATTGAATTGTTTTATTTCTGCCTGTGATGGCACATTAATTTAACCACAAAGGAAAATGAGGTCAAAATACTAAATTTCAGATAATAAGAATAAATAAAATGAGGCATTCAATAGGTTAGTGTTCAGTTTTTCATTTTCTCCTATGTACTTTACTTGAGTCTGAATTGTCACTTCTCGCTATTTATAAGTTTACACACCTCTAACATTAATCCAGAGATGTCAAAGACTGGTTAACTTTTAAGATATAAAAATCTTCTCTGCTACCATCCATGTTTTGTCTTTTTACTCCTCCCATCTGATAGTGATACCAACATCTGACCCATTCTTCAGACATGGGTGCTGACAGCCAACAGAAGCTTGACTTTTTTATATCTGCCAGGAACATTTTAGGGTAAACAGAAGCCTAGCATTACACCTTCCCGAGGCCAGCTGTGGCATACTAATGTTTACTCCCTGGGTGCTTGTAATTGTAGATACGGACAGTTTGCATCAGCGATGAAAGTCCGTGAACAGCTGCAGCTGCCAGGCAAAAGATAATACATAAATGAGAATGTCAAGGTAGCTTTCTCTGCCTCTAAATTCACTTGCTTATTTCATTTTTCATTTCCTTTTCCAGTCACTCTTTCTCCCATAGGGCTTCAGCATCTTTCTCCAGACTTTCATGTTGTGGCCCTTAGGAGAGAGAAATCCTTTCATTCTTAGCACAACCATCAGGATGAAAAAGGCAAAATTGTGGAATACAGATAGAAAGAGCACTGTCATTATTGTAATAATTCAGCACGAGCACCATCTAGAGCATTTGGGGAATTTTCATTCATTCCAGAGTTCTGATTTTTAGCTTGAGTCTTAAAATACATGCTGAAAAGTTAATAACGTTCTGCTCACCTCAAGTTTTAATCCTGAATATTTCTACTTGCCTCTGTGGACTGCAATGAATGATGCATTCTACACACAGCAAGTCACTCCCATGCTCCTTCTCTGCAGGGTTGGAACGTAGCTCAGTCCTGCACCTCTGGCTAGCCATTCAGCCTTTTATTCTTGCTTTGCTATTTCTCTTCTCTCCTAATCTTTCAGAATTGCAAGTAGCTATTTGTTCCTCTTCATACCCTGCAGGTCAGTGCTGAGATAGTTCACCTATCTTTGCTCTGTTGACAGACACAGACATTACTCTAGGAGAGAGGAGAGAAATCTAACAGCTGCCCTCTTCCCTAGCCTGACCTGGCTTCATATAGGGGGCAGGGGAAGTCAGCTTTGATCAGCTCTGGTGGGCATTGTACCAGGAACCATGCTTTGCTGTATCCCATGTGTGCATTCCCTGTGACCTGGCACTTTGACAGCAACGTTTGTTGTCATCGATTTCTTGATGCTCAGAAGACTGAGTAATCTGCAGGCAGTGTCTTATATCTTTGAGGAGGAAACCCTTTATACTACCCTGCAGAGATATGCCAGTCTCTTTTCTGGCTAAAAGTCAGCTTGACTAGGGACTGAATAAGCATTCAATTGTAGATTTCATATAATACAATGGCATTTATTGAGAAGTTACTTTTAGTCAGACTCAAGTAAGACAGGAAGAAAAGGCATAAATATGATGGGATTCTTGCCTTCCGGAGTTCAAAAGCTAAAAACAAGAAAATATCTACATTATCTTTCGATAGACTAGTTCAAAACATGACAGAGAAATCTCTATAGTAAGTCAGACCTTACTAAACACACAATTTGCTTCTTAAATATGGAGACTGTTGTGTATGTAAATATTTTGGGGGATTACTATGTTGCTCACCCTAATCTGATTAGGTGATTGTGCCCTACCCTAGGGTGTGACCTGGCATTCTGCCCCCACCCCAGGGTAGGACCTGATTCTGCTTCCACCATTGGTTGGTATCTGATCCCACCATTGGGTGGGACCTGACTCTGGACTATAAGAGCAAGGGTCTGTGGAAGGCGAGAGGCTTTTTGCTGGCTGGAACTGAATCGGAGTCTTTGGACTTCAGTTTTGTCCATCCGAATAAAGCAAATATTTCCACGAGCCTGATTGTCTGCGAGCTGTTTACCCGCCGTTTCACCTCAGAACCGTGGGCTAGACAGGGTGGCAGACACGTGCTCCGAGCTGGAAGAAAAGGGCCTCATTCTCCATCCCTCCATCAGTCAACCTCTTCAGGGGCTGTCCTGCTACATAATGACGCCCGGACAGGGACCTGAACCCTGGACCCTCAGAACTGTAAGTGAAATATTTCATTGGAAATTTCCTATGCTGACCATCAAATGGTTTCTGTGGTTAGTCATGTGGATTTTACCACCCTTAGTCTTACGCATTGGTGCTCTAGTATACAAGTGGATCATTCCATTTTGTTTAAAACTAATTGGTTTTGATCTAAGGACAATCACTGCAGTTGGATGGTTGTGGTCTATATTTCAAATGAAAAGTGTAGTGTCTCTAGCCATCATAGTTTGTGGAATTTCTGTGTTGACTAACGTTATTATTATGAGCATAGTTATTTGCTGTTATTTCTATTTAGGAAATAGAAAGTGTAGAAATGGTGAGGCTAAAACCAGTATAGATAATAAGGAAATTTATCTGACGAAAACTCAGACCAAGGTGCAGGCTGACGAATCCAGCCCCACCATCAACAATATAGAAATTTTTGCTGGAAGAAAAACAACTCAGAATGTTAAGCCTGATTCTAGTGAATTGCTTGACAGTAGTGACTCAGATAATGATCTACCTCCAGTGCTAACTCCACGAAGTATGCCTCCTTCTAGTCACAAAATTGAATCGCAGAGCAGAGCAGATTCAAAAAATGAACCACATGCTCAGTCTCAGAGCTCTATTCAGAGTAATTTTGCTAATCAGGCCTTATCCCCTATAGACGGGGTAAATGTTTCTAACTATGTACCCTATCAGATGGAAGAATTAGATCGGTTTAAAAGATCATGTAAAGAAAATGGGCCAAAATCGCCATACAGTGTGGAGTTATTAAGACTTTGGAGTCATAACTCATCTTGGACTTTGTATGATTTTAAAAGAATCGCTGAAATATGCCTGTCGTCTAAACAGCGAACTGAATGGGAAATGTACTATTCAGAAGGCGTAAAAGCTAAATTATATAGTCCGGATGGTATGAAAAAGCAAGTGGCAGGTGTTACTCTATCGTATGAATTATTGATGGCAGAAAATCAATTTGCAAATATTCAGACACAAGCAGCTTTACCTAAGGAAATCTTAAATTTAATCAGGGAGATTGCATTGTCAGCATGGGAAAAAATTGATTCTAACAGCATTGGTAGAGGAAACTTTTTAAAAATTACCCAAGGCCCTTATGAGTCATTTGCAGAGTTTGTAGGTAAGATTAAAGATGCTCTGAAGTTACAGGTGGAAGATGAGGAGATTAGAAACTTCCTAGTAAAATCTGTGGCCTATCATAATGCAAATTCAGCCTGTAGATTAGTATTGAATACATTAAATGAAAAGTCAGATCTGAATGATTACCTTTATGCCTGCCGGAATGTCTATGTGGAACCCCAACCCCCACCCCACTCAGACTCAGTACAAACCTTCCCAGTTACCAAGGGAACAATGTCTTACTCCCCCCGGGGACAGAACACTTTCCAGAAACCAGGTCTTTGCCCAAAATGCAAAAGGGGTCGCCACTGGGCGAAAGATTGCAGATCCAGAAACCTCATTAATAATAACCTAAGTAGAGGTTTCAACACAGTCCCCAGGAGGCAAATCGCCTGCTACCATTGTGGAAAACAGGGACATATCAAAAGAAATTGTCGTCTCCTTATAAATTCAGCTCCCCAAGAACACACATACAAGATGCAGGGAAACGCCCACAGGGCCTCCCCCCAGGCCCTTCCAAATCAGGGGCAAAGTTCACAGACAATAATCCTTCCAAGCCCAGCCCAAGAAAATTCATCACGATAAGGGAATTAACCCACTCTACTTCAGGGAGTGCCGGATTAGACATATTATGCCCAGAGGACATTACAATTTACCCAGGAGCATGCCCTTACATGTTAGAAACTGGCATTGTAGGCCCGCCACCCCCAGATACCATGGGTTTGATTCTTGGCAGAAGTTCCCTCAACATAAAGGGTATATCAGTAATCACTGGTGTCATTGACTCAGATTCCATGGGAGAAATCATTGTAGTTATTACTGTACCAGTTACATGGACCTTTAAAAAAGGAGAAGCGATTGCCCAGATAGTAATAGTGCCTTATGTCAAATTTGGGACTTCAGATAAGACTAGAATTGGAGGTTTTGGAAGCACAGATCCGGGTGCTGCTCAAAACCCAATCGTGGCTCTGGTTACTAAATGTAAAGATGAACACCCAATGATCAAACTTCACTTGGAAGGCAAACCCTTTGATGGAATGATAGATACGGGTGCTCAGGTTACCGTAATTTCTGATAAAGAATGGCCAGAAAATTGGCCTCTTCAGGAAATCCCGTATTCCCTAGAAGGAATAGGAGGCCTGAGTTCCTGTCTGTTGAGTACGAGGACTATACTATTTTACGGCCCAGAAAATCAAAAAGCAATAATCAGACCTCACGTGGGCCCATTTTCACCATCCCTGTGGGGCCGTGACCTACACAAACAGTGGAAAGCAGAATTCCACATCCCATTAGCTCCAGAAGAGTCCGAACCTTCTTTTGATTTAAAAACCCAAAATTTTTAGTGGGGGCCACTACCGTAAAAACACCAGCACCAATAAAAATAAAATGGAAATCTGATGAACCAATTTGGACAGGTCAGTGGCCCCTTAAAACTGATAAATTAAAGGTGCTGACAGAATTAGTGGAGGAACAGCTAAGTTTAGGACATATTGAACCATCTTTTTCTCAATGGAATTCACCTATATTCACTATAAAAAAGAAATCCGGTAAATGGAGACTTTTGATGGATCTTAGAGCTATAAATTTATCCATGATACCTATGGGCAAATTGCAGACTGGTTTACCATCACCTGTAGTTATTCCAAAGGAATGGCCACTAATTATAATTGATCTGAAAGACTGCTTCTACCATATTCCTATCCACCCAGATGATAAAAAACGTTTTGCATTCTCAGTTCCTTCTCTCAATAATACCCATCCCTGCAGACGTTTCCAATGGACTGTTCTCCCCCAAGGCATGCTGAATTCCCCAACCATGTGTCAGTTTTTTGTAGATAAGGTTTTGAGCCCTGCTCGTGAAAAATTTCCTCAAGCCATGATATTTCATTATACAGATGATATCTTGCTCACAATGAACAACGAAACAGATTTACAGGAATTATACTCTTATGTTACTGACTGTTTACAAACATCAGGACTGAAAATAGCTTTAGAAAAAATACAGATAATGCCACCGTATCAATATTTGGGTTTTATTTTGGACCGGACGTCTATACGTCCACAAAAATTTTCTATCAAAAAAGAAAACCTCAGAACGCTTAATGATTTTCAGAGACTTTTAGGTGACGTAAATTGGCTCCGCCCTGCACTAGGAATCCCAAATGCAGAGTTATCTAATCTGTTTAAAACGTTGGAGGGTGATCCTGCTTTAGATAGCCCGAGAAATTTAACAACAGCTGCAAAAAATGAATTGGACATCTTCTTGAGCAGATTACAAAAATCGTTTCTCTCAAGATTCATCCCAGGAGAAAAGGTATTACTGTTAATCTTCCCTACTATAGAAACCCCCACAGGGGCCTTGATGCAACAGTCAGGACCTTTGGAATGGGTGTATTTACATAACAAACAACCTCGCTCAGTTGTCCCCTACTTACAACTGATTTCAGAGATTATTATCAAGGCAAGACTCAGATCTATATCTTTACTAGGTTTTGATCCAGATATAATAGTTTTGCCAGTACCAAAAAAGGAAATTGAGTCAATATTGCCAATTAATGAATCTCTACAAAGGGCCCTCTCAGATTTCACAGGAGAAATATCCTCCCATTATCCAGCAGGAAAAATTTGGGACTTTTTAAAGAAAACTCAGTTTGTTATTTCTTCAATTGTTCGGGATTCCCCTATTCCCAATGCCAAGGTTTTTTACATTGATGGATCCCAAAATGGAAAAGGAGGAATAACTGGAGACAACATTAATATGACCATAGATACCAAATATAAATCTGCACAGAAAGTTGAATTAGCAACGTTAATTTACCTATTAGAAAATGTATCTGAAGCCATGAATATAGTTTCTGATTCTTTGTATGTGGTAAATTTATGTCATGTGATAGCCACTGCATCCCTTAATGCTAATAACCCGATCATACAGGACTTACTTAAACAATTACAGCAGCTTCTTCAAAAACGAACTGAGCCCATCTTCATCACACATATTAGAGCCCACTCAGGTCTTCCAGGACCTATGGCTCAAGGAAATAAAACTGCTGACTTGCTAGCAATGCCTATATTTAAATCACCTATAGAGGAACATTCAGCCCTACACACAAATGCTCGCCGTTTACATGTGAATTACCAAATTCCATGGAGGCAAGCTAGAGAAATCGTAGAAAACTGCAACGTATGTGCACCGTTAACAAAAAAGACTCACATAGCAGGAGCAAACCCAAGAGGCTTACAGTCTAACGAACTTTGGCAAATGGATATAACTCAAACAGATTTATTTCCAAGGAAACCTTATCTTCATGTTGTGGTGGACACTTATTCTCGGTTTATGTGGGCAATTCCCATGTCTTCTCAAAAATCTAAGGCTGCTTGTAGTTTTCTTTTACAATGTTTCTCTGTGATGGGTATTCCATATTCTATAAAAACTGATAATGGGCCAGCCTATGTTAGCAAAACTTTTGAATTTTTTTGTAAGGAATGGCAGATAAGACATCTCAGAGGAATTCCTTACAATTGTAGGGGACAGGCCATTGTAGAAAGGACTCACAGAACCTTAAAAACTCAATTGCAAAAAAATAGAAAAAGAGGTTTACCACCAACGGATTTGCTGTCTTTGACTCTTATCACACTAAATTACTTTAACTTACCCCAAGGGGAAAGCTACACTGCAGCGGAAAGACATTTTAAAGAAGATATTCAGAGACAAGAAACAACCCATAAACCTATTTGGATCAAGGAGGATGAAAAGTGGATAGCTGGCTATCTTCTCCTAAGAGGAAGGGGTTATGCCTATGTTTCTATAAATGATGACCCTCCCAAAAAATTTTGGGTTCCATTACGTCTTGTTAGAAATCGGGCTAGCACAAATGATCAGGTTCAGACTACAAACTCCCCTTCAGAGAAAAAACAGAATACTTCAGACACTAACAGCAGTAATATTACTAAGGTCTCTGGGGCAGGGAACGATTTAGCTGTCACACACCATACAATGAGTGAGACAGATGGTAGTGATAAACCCTTACACTCCGAGATGCAAAAGGAAAGACAGGAACCTGTCTTAACTGGGCTCCAAAATATAGGAAACTCTTGCTACATGAACTCAATATTGCAATGCTTGTATAATATTTCAGACTTAACTCAGTATTTTTATAAAGATCATTATAAAAAGGATATTAACAAGAAAAATCCGATGGGGCATGAAGGTAAATTAGCCGAAGAATTTGGTCGGCTCATCAAAACCATGGGAAATGGATTTCATAGATATATTAACCCTGAAAGCTTCAAAGTAACAATTGGTTTACTTAATGACCAGTTTGCTGGACACAATCAGCAGGATCCTCACGAACTACTGATGTTCCTAATAGAGGGATTACATCAGGACTTGCTTACTGTAAATCTAATGACAGACAAAACTACACATCTCATGGGAAATGAAAATTATGAACAATTTAGTCCAGAACACCAAAAGGCTCATAAATCTATTATTTATGATCTCTTTCAAGGACAATTCAAATCTATACTCCAGTGTCTCACTTGCCACCAAAAGTCTGAGGTTTATGAGACATTTGTTCATTTGTCTTTGGCTGTTACATCTACAGATAAATGTACATTACAGGAATGCCTCTCTGAATTTTTTAAAGAAGAAGAATTAAGAAATGACAACAAAGTTCTGTGCAACAGTTGCAAAAATAGAAGGGATTTTTCAAAGAAAACGTACTTATGGAAACTGCCACCAGTACTTATAATACACTTGAAACGTTTTGCTTTTGATGGCAAACAAATAAAAAAATTGCATACTTATGTAGATTTTCCTTTAGAAGACCTCAATTTAGAGGAATTCACTTCAGAGAATAAAAGCAAGATTAAGAAATACAACTTATCATCGGTGTCAAACCATTATGGTAAAGTTCACTATGGACACTGTACTTCATACTGTAAAATTGCTGCAAAACAACACTGGATCAATTTTGATGACAAGAAGATCAAAAAAGTCCCTAATACATTGGTGAAATCCACAGCAGCATACATACTGTTTTATATTTCTTAGAGATCTACAATGAACACCAGATAATCATTTTACTTCCTTATCAGTTGCTATTAATGCTCTAGGATTCTTTCCACAGGCATGATCAATGAATATAGATTGAAAATCATGAATCCCCAATGTGTTTCCTTGTAGGATGGATTTATGTCTTAATTTCATTATTGCTCTAGGTCTCAGTTAATCATGAAATTTTACAAATTAATTTAGTCAAGGTTCACCTGAAAGAGAAATTTCTCATCATATTAATGTTGTTTTTCTTTCTAGGTATACTCATTTAACGACTTTCACTCTTTTTATTTTAACATCATTGCTTTATTTCCCTCAATTTAGGTTTTAAGACGCTTACATAATGATAATTTTAGGTGGACTTTCTTCACAGTGCTTCTTGCCTATGATTGATTATCATAAAGTTACTGTTATACAATAACTTTGTATATATACTGATATACACGTATAGTAGAGTTGTCCATGTTTGTATTATGCATGAAATTCTCTTTCAGATCTGCTAGGCAAAACCATAAAAAAAAAATTTTTTTTGTGAATTTGAAATGATTTATCTAAACAATTGCCGGCTATTACATTTTAAGGAGCTTTTAATTGATTCAGCTGAATTCTCTTTTCTTTTGCTCTATTTTGGATCCTTTCCAACAAATATTTTTTAGTATGAGTGAGTGTTATGGCCATATTTTTTGTGAAGTCTGTGTATGTATGTCTTGTTTAGTGTCTGTCTGTTCTGCATATTTTGTATATAGTTTCCTTTTTCCTAACTTTATCTTCCCCAAATTAGTCTTCCTTATCCTTCCTTCTCTCTTCCTAGTCCTTAACATTTTAATTTTCAGGATTTCACATGTGCAACCCATCTCCTTCACCCACAACTACAAGCTTCCTGATCTCGGCGGGAAGAAGAAATCCATGACTGTTGGAGTTTTACACCATATATGCTGCAAACTTGTTGGAAATGAAGCCACCTGGGATTTGTGTCACAATGTAACACCAGAGAAAAGATCCATGGACAAGACCCACAGTCTCTGGATCCCAGTTAAACTGTGCTGTCTGAATTTCTGGTTTTCCATCCACATACAAAATGCTATTGTTGACCGTTTCTACAATGGCTACCCCAAGATTGCACCAATCCCAAAGGAAATACAGAAGCCCAACCAACTTATGATGTAATGATGTAACGCTTGGGGATGCCCCAACACATGGATGACTGTACTGGCCTTCCCTCTTCATTCAGCTTGATGTTATCTCCTGTACAAGGCTTCAACCGGCTTTTCCAGACCCATCAAGTGTCTTCTGCCGGTCTTTTTGGAGTCCCAGACCCCTCATATTTACACATTGGTATTGAACTCTGTAGAAATTACATCTGTTGTTTTTCCTATAACTGTAATCCTTTGAAGTTATGTTTGGTACTACGCTTCTTTTGACTATCGTAATTAATGTTTTTCTATTTTAGTTTTTAATATTAGGAATCGATGTTGTATTACATTAAGGTTTTGCTTTCTTGACTTTAGGTTTGTGAGTTATATACTATTGTCTATAATTTCCCAAATGATATTTTTGTCTGTTCTCAGGGTTTTTTGCGTGGGCGCATCATAGGCAAAATACTAGGTTTATAGAAGGTTCCATCCATTTTGGATGGGCCCTCAAGTTGTTTATTTACACAGGGAGGGTCTCTGCCTTAAACATTTTGTTTTGGTTTGTGACTTAAGCTCCCATCTATAAATAGTCGACATCAATTTCAGACATCTTATGGACTTCAGACCGGATTAAGAACTTGGACTAAGTTCAGATATCTATTGATCATCATTGCAGTGGCTCCCCACTGTGCAGAGGGTGTATGTGCCACTTCTTCCGAAATAAAGGCCTAGTTCAATGCCCTCAAAGATGGGCTTTCTGGTCTACCTGAACTTGAATAAAAATGGAGCTGGAGAGATAGCATGGAGGCGAGGCGTTGGCCTTTCATGCAGAAGGTCATTGGTTCAAATGCCGGTATCTGCCAGGAGCGATTTCTGAACGTGGAGTCAGGAGTAACTCCTGAGCACTGCCAGGTGTGACCCAAAAACGACCACCACCACCACCTACAACAACAACAAATAAAGAAAAGGTGCTTCTTCTTGCCTGCTACACAACCTTTCTGGTGTCTCTTCGAAAGATCTATGTACGTCTTAGATTTATCTTCTCAGGAGCTTGTAGTTGATTCCTTGATACATGTTTCTGGTTTTAGACACCCTGTGCTTAGGTTAGAAGTTTTTCTTTACATTTTCCTGTGATGCGCTTATGCAAACAGCCGCTCTTTTATTATTGACTAATTTTTCTTTTAATAATTGTAGACAATATTGTTTGTTTACTAAAAACAAAAGGGGGAATTGTTGTGTATGTAAATATTTTGGGGGATTACTATGTTGCTCACCCTAATCTGATTAGGTGATTGTGCCCTACCCTAGGGTGTGACCTGGCATTCTGCCCCCACCCCAGGGTAGGACCTGATTCTGCTTCCACCATTGGTTGGTATCTGATCCCACCATTGGGTGGGACCTGACTCTGGACTATAAGAGCAAGGGTCTGTGGAAGGCGAGAGGCTTTTTGCTGGCTGGAACTGAATCGGAGTCTTTGGACTTCAGTTTTGTCCATCCGAATAAAGCAAATATTTCCACGAGCCTGATTGTCTGCGAGCTGTTTACCCGCCGTTTCACCTCAGAACCGTGGGCTAGACAGGGTGGCAGACACGTGCTCCGAGCTGGAAGAAAAGGGCCTCATTCTCCATCCCTCCATCAGTCAACCTCTTCAGGGGCTGTCCTGCTACAGAGACTATAAAAAAGAATCATAGTAAAATGAATTTGATCTAGGCTAATTTATATCAGGAAAAGTCAAGTTCATATGGCATATTTCTGGCCACAAACTCATCACCAAATTAAGTAAATCTTAGAAATTTCTAGTATTCAACCAATATATTTCTTAATTCATTTTCTCACTTGCTTATTTCAGTTTAGAATGTCTGAGAACTTGAACTGATCCAGTAGCTCAAAGGGGCCCAATCTTGTGCAAGAAAACCTTTTATCATAGGCCACTGTTTCTCAGACTGGGGAAGCTGGTATCCAATGAACCTCATGTCCACATCTTTGGGAAAAGGGGTAAAACAGTTTTCACAATAAATTCACATAGACAAATTTGCCAAACATCATACAGACTAACCCTAACCAGAGTAGGTTATATTTCTCTCCTCATCAACCTTATTACAAAATGATGATATTTGAGGTTCTGCCAAAATTAGGAGTGTAAGGGCTGGAGAAATAGCTCAGCAGGTAGAGCACTTGTCTTGCATGTGGCTGACCAGGAGTTGATCACTGGCAATCCCGATGGTCCCCTGAGTACTGTTAGGAATGATCCAGAACTCTGAACTTGAAATGACCCCTGAGCACCATCATGAGTGCCACACCCCCAAAAGAAAGAAAATAGGAGTGTATATGGTTCTATGGATAACCTTTAGAGATAAATTAGATAACACCTGTAATGTGCTAACTGTTGAGCTCTGCTAGATTAAATCTGCTAGATTTAACTTAAATCTAGCAGATTTAAGTCTTCCCTTGACCCTTTGACTGAAATATTCCACTTTCTGTATATGAAGTTCTTAACAAGTCTTGTTTCTAAAAATTTAAATTTCTGGCATCTTAGGGATTATTCTGAGTTGCTAAAAGGAGATGACTATGTTGATTAATAGAACTTTTCCTGAAATGAATAGTTCTAAATAAATCAGTGCCACTTCCCCACTCATTTAGATAAACTGATCTTAATTAGGATGACTTTGAGCATTCATACCAAGAGACTTTTCTTTCCAGTTTTGGAAAACAAAGTGGAGGAACAAATTCATAGGATGTGTCTATGAGGATTCATTACTGAGGCATCTATCTTTGGTACTTCGGTACAGAAACGGTTACATTGCTTCCAGGAAAGGTACAGCAAGGAGAGACCTGTGTCCAGAGTCTTTTCCCTGACAGAGAGACACTGAAGACAGTTGGACTTACCAGCATCGTCTCTGAAAACTCATGGTCAGCTTGAGATTGTCAATCACCTGCATGTGTACTAGGACTATATTGGCGTCATTTCTGTCTTTTGGTCTAGATCTCCTTTAAACTCCATAAAACAACTCCTAAGGGGAAGAAAACATGATCCCTAGGGACGATTGGATGGATCTGAGGTAGAATGCTAAGATAAAATTTCTGGTTTGTACAGAAATAATGGCCTATCTCAAAAAAGCAGATATTGTATTTATTTATTATAGTTTCATGTGATATATAATTATTAATAAAAAATTTGCATATACATTTCCCCATAAGGCTACAATAAAAGTTATTACTGTTTAACAAAATAGGAAATGCAGCACTTGTCAATGGGTGCATAATTGTGAGCATCATTATTTATGGAAGTTTTGTTTTATAGAACCTTACATTTTAATAATGAAAATATCATTTTGATCACACATGATTACATTGGATACATTTCTAATCAAATTGATTGTATTAACTTTTAAAATACACACTACATAGTTGAAAGGATATGGGACTTAGGTAGGAATTCAGTTGTCATAAATGCACTTAAGGACATTCATTTTTTACGGTAAAATCATATTTAGACACCATAATTACAAGCATGATTGTAGTTGGATTTCAGTCATAAACATAAAACCCTCCTACAACAGTGCAACATTCCCAAAACTGATGCCCTTGATCTCCCTCCTCCCCCACCCCTGCCGGTATTTGAAACAGGAAATCTTTTTTTTTTTTATTTAAACACCTTGATTACATACATGATTGTGTTTGGGTTTCAGTCATGTAAAGAACACCACCCATCACCAGTGCAACATTCCCAGCACCAATGTCCCAAATCTCCCTCCTCCCCACCTGCTCCCCACCTGTACTCTAAACAGGCTGTGCATTCCCCTCTTACATTCTCATTATTAGGACAGTTCAAAATGTAGTTATTTCTCTAACTAAACTCATCACTCTTTGTGGTGAGCTTCCTGAGGTGAGCTGGAACTTCCAGCTCTTTTCTCATTTGTGTCTGAAAATTATTATTGCAAGAATGTCTTTCATTTTTCTTAAAACCCATAGATGAGTGAGACCGTTTTGCGTTTTTCTCTCACTCTGAGTTATTTCACTCAGCATAATAGATTCCATGTACATCCATGTATAGGAAAATTTCATAACTTCATCTCTCCTGACAGCTGCATAATATTCCATTGTGTATATGTACCACAGTTTCTTTAGCCATTCATCTTTTGAAGGGCATCTTTGTTGTTTCAAGAGTCTTGCTATGGTAAATAGTGCTGCAGTGAATATAGGTGTAAGGAAGGGATTTTTGTATTGTATTTTTGTGTTCTTAGGGTATATTCCTAGGAGTGGTATAGCTGGATCATATGGGAGCTCGATTTCCAGTTTTTGGAGGAATCTCCATATCGCTTTCCATAAAGGTTGAACTAGACGTCATTCCCACCAGCAGTGGATAAGAGTTCCTTTCTCTCCACATCCCTGCCAACACTGTTTATTCTCATTCTTTGTGATGTGTGCCATTCTCTGTTGTGTGAGGTGGTATCTCATCGTAGTTTTGATTTGCATCTCCCTGATGATTAGTGATGTGGAGCATTTTTTCATGTGTCTTTTGGCCTTTTGTATTTCTTCTTTGTCAAATTGTCTGTTCATTTCTTCTCCCCATTTTATGATGGGATTAGATGTTTTTTTCTTGTAAAGTTCTGTCAGTGCCTTGTATATTTTGGAGATTAGCCCCTTATCTGATGGGTATTGGGTGAATAGTTTCTCCCACTCAGTGGGTGGCTCTTGTATACTGGGAACTATTTCCTTTGAGGTGCAGAAGCTTCTCAGCTCAATATATTCCCATCTGGTAATCTCTGCTTTCACTTGCTTGGAGAGTGCAGTTTCCTCCTTGAAGATACATGTAGTCTCAATGTCCTGGAGTGTTTTGCCTATGTGTTGTTTTATATATCTTATGGTTTAGTGTCTGATATCGAGGTCTTTAATCCATTTGGATTTTACCTTCGTACATGATGTTAGCTGGGGGTCTAAGTTCAATTTTTGCAAGTGGTTATCCAGTTGTGCCAACACCACTTGTTGGAGAGGCTTTCCCTGCTCCATTTAGGATTTCCTGCTCCTTTATAAAAAATTAGGTGATTGTATGTCTGGGGAAAATTTTCTGAGTATTCAAGCCTATTCCACTGATCTGAGTGCCTGTCCTTATTCCAATACCATGCTGTTTTGATAACTATTGCTTTGTAATAAAGTTTAAAGTTGGGGAAAGAAATTCCTTCCATATTCTTTTCCCAATGTTTGCTTTTGCTATTCTAGGGTGTTTATTGTTCCAAACAAATTTCAAAAGTGTCTGATCTACTTCTTTGAAGAATGTCACGGGTATCTTTAGAGGGATAGCATTAAATCTGTATAATGCCTTGGGGAGTATTGCCATTTTGATGATGATAATCCTGCCAATCCATGAGCAGGGTATGCGTTTCCTTTTCTGCATGTCCTCTCTTATCTTGGAGCAGAGTTTTATACTTTTTTTTGTATAGGTCCTTCGCATTTTTACTCAAGTTGTTTCCAAGATATTTGAGTTTGTGTGGCACTATTGTGACTGGGGTTGTTTTCTTAATGTCCATTTCTTCCTTAGAAAGGTCATTGATTTTTGTGTGTTAATTTTGTAGCCTGCCACCTTGCTATATGAGTCTATTGTTTCTAGAAGCTTTTTGGTAGAGTCTTTAGGGTTTTCTAAGTAGAGTATCATGTCATCTGCAGTGAGAGTTTGAATTCTGCCTTTCCTATTTGGATTCCCTTGATATATTTTTCTTGCCTAATCACTATAGCAAGTACTTCCAGTGCTATGTTGAATAGGAGTGGTGAGATAGGACAGCCTTTTCTTATGCCAGAATTTAGAGAGAAGGATTTTATTTTTTCTCCATTGAGAATTGTAGAATCAAATAATTAACAATTGGGCTGGATGGAAGTGGATGCCATCCCAGGCCAAGTGGCTCCGCAACCCCCATTCAGCTGGCAGATCCCAGGTTAGGTGAACGGCGGAATCAGACTCATCCAGAGACAGGCATCAGGAAGCATCAACTTTATTCATCCCTATCCACCACATGTGTGGTTTTTATCATATCCTTTCAAGCACAGCCATTCTTTGCTAGCCCTGCCTCTTTTTTTTTATACTTTCTTTCATGGTGTACTGTTTTTTTTTTATTTAAACACCTTGATTACATACATGATTGTGTTTGGGTTTCAGTCATGTAAAGAACACCACCCATCACCAGTGCAAAATTCCCAGCACCAATGTCCCAATCTCCCTCCTCCCCACCCGACCCCCGCCTGTACTCTAAACAGGCTCTCCATTTCTCTCATACATTCTCATTATTAGGACAGTTCAAAATGTAGTTATTTCTCTAACTAAACTCATCACTCTTTGTGGTGAGCTTCCTGAGGTGAGCTGGAACTTCGAGCTCTTTTCTCTTTTGTGTCTGAAAATTATTATTGCAAGAATGTCTTTCATTTTTCTTAAAACCCATAGATGAGTGAGACCATTCTGCGTTTTTCTCTCTCTCTCTGACTTATTTCACTCAGCATAATAGATTCCGTGTACATCCATGTTTTGGAAAATTTCATAACTTCATCTATCCTGACAGCTGCATAATATTCCATTGTGTATATGTACCACAGTTTCTTTAGCCATTCGTCTTTTGAATGGCATCTTGGTTGTTTCCAGAGTCTTGCTATGGTAAATAGTGCTGCAATGAATATAGGTGTAAGGAAGGGGTTTTTGTATTGTATTTTTGTGTTTCTATGGTATATTCCTAGGAGTGGTATAGCTGGATCATATGGGAGCTCGATTTCCAGTTTTTGGAGGAATCTCCATATCGCTTTCCATAAAGGTTGAACTAGACGTCATTCCCACCAGCAGTGGATAAGAGATCCTTTCTCTTCACATCCCTGCCAACACTGTTTATTCTCATTCTTTGTGATGTGTGCCATTCTCTGTTGTGTGATGTGGTATCTCATCGTTGTTTTGATTTGCATCTCCCTGATAATTAGTGATGTGGAGCATTTTTTCATGTGTTTTTTGGCCATTTGTATTTCTTCTTTATCAAAGTGTCTGCCCATTTCTTCTCCCCATTTTTTGATTGGATTAGATGTTTTTTTCTTGTAAAGTTCTGTCAGTGCCTTGTATATTTTGGAGATTAGCCCCTTATCTGATGGGTATTGGGTGAATAGTTTCTCCCACTCAGTGGGTGGCTCTTGTGTCTTGTAGCCCTGCCTCTTATCTCCTTTCAGCCATCTTCCCTTTGGGCTCCATGCTGGTCAAAGGCCAGAACGCAGAAAGCCAAAAGCCAGAGAGCCCAGCAGGGCAATACCTGGCTAATCCCCTGGCTCAAAGGCTTATCTACCTATTCCAAGACCCCTCCCAGGAATGGGCAGGGTCTTGCAGGTAAGATCACACCTAACATTCAGTTCCCAAGACCCCTCCCAGAAATGGGCGGGTCTCAGATAGGTACACCTAAATCCAGGATGGAGTTACATTTCCCCCTTTTCTGAAATATAAAGTCCCTTTTGTAATTCTGACTCCACCTTTAGCCAAAGGTGGGTTAATATTTTCATACAACGTAATAAAGTGAAAATTAGGGGGCCGGAGAGATAGCATGGAGGTAAGGCGTTTGCCTTTCATGCAGAAGGTCATCAGTTCGAATCCCGACGTCCCATATGGTCCCCCGTGCCTGCCAGGAGCAATTTCTGAGCCTGGAGCCAGGAATAACCCCTGAGCACTGCCGGGTGTGACCCAAAAAAAAAAAAAAAAGAAAATTAATATACCAGCCCTTTTAAAAAACATAACATTTCTGCAAAATATACTATACACCTGTAACTTAAAATTCTCTTAATGCTTTTCTGCCAAGCACTATTCTGGAACTTTCATGTTCCTATAGTTTTAAACTATATTGGGGGAACTTTCTGTTCCTATTAACCTTCCCTACACACAAGTACTACAGCATAAATGCATAACATACATTTTAAAAACAGGTTAAGTACATTAAAATACACACAGTAAAACATTTTGCAATCGAAAATATTAACTGGAAAACAAAACACATTTAAATTATAAAGAAAATGACTAAATCAAGACAAAGATGCAGGCGGTTAGAAATCAGATCTTTAAATGGGCTAAACTGTTATTACTTCCTTTATTTTTTTTAACCACTAACTAACTAAAACTTATCCCATCACCAACTATGAGTAAAATATATGACTATTCACTTAGTTCCTACACCTAAAATTATAAGTCCAGATGCTGGTTTTCCCACACTGATCTCACCACTTGGCTTCCTTCCATAGTCCCAGGCCCCGCAGATGGTTTGCTCATGCTGCTGTTGACCATGTGGTCACAGGTCCACAGCCGGTCCAATCGTGCTGTTTCACCTTTCTGATTTGGAGGGCGGATGCCAGGCTCACTGCTTTTCTCTACTGCGGGCGGCACTTTGGAAGCTGCTGCAACACAACTTGTTTGCAGCTTTTTTTTTTTTTTTTTTGGAAGGGCATGTGTGGATGCTGAGTTTAAACTAAAAGTTCAATTCGAAATTTCCAAAGTCAAAATCCAAATTCAAGCCAAAGGTCATTCTTAGAAAATCAGTCCACTTTAAATACAGTCTTTTTTCTCCTCCATTTCCAATCTAGGCTTTTAATCAGTCTTTGAGGAGGCCGAGGTTTTTGTTTATTGTAACAAAGTCTCAGTCCTGGGCCTGGGCCTGGGATGAAGTTGATGCAAGCTACCACCTACCTTCTTTCATTTGCCCTTCTGCCCCCAGAAGGGGTGTCGGCCATATTTGAAAATGTCTTCACGTGGTAGCCCAAGGTTTTGGGCTCACTGCAACTGAAAAAAGCCAAAATGAAACTCAAAAGCAGGTATCTCACCATCATCGCTGTTTTCTTGGGTCCAGGTTTCAGGTCAGAGTTCGAAGCGCCAGATGTAGAATCAAATAATTAACGATTGGGCTGGATGGAAGTGTATGCCATCCCAGGCCACGTGGCTCTGCAACCCCCATTGAGCTGGCGGGTCCCAGGTTAGGTGAACGGCGGAATCAGACTCATCCAGAGACAGGCATCAGGAAGCATCAACTTTATTCATCCCTATCCACCACATGTGTGATTTCTATCATAACCTTTCAAGCACAGCCATTCTCTGCTAGCCCTGCCTCTTAATTCCTTTCAGCCATCTTCACTTTGGGCTCCATGCTGGTCAAAGACCAGAACGCAGAGAGCCAAAAGCCAGAGAGCACAGCAGGGCAAAACCGGGCTAATCCCCTGGATCAAAGGCTTATCTACCTATTCCAAGACCTCTCCCAGGAATGGGCGGGGTCTTGCAGGTAAGGTCACACCTAATATTCAGATTCCAAGACCCTTCCTAGAAATGGGCAGGTCTCAGATAGGTACACCTAAATCCAGGGTGGAGTTACAAGGATAATATTTGCCACTGGCCTGTGGTAGATGGCCTTAACTATATTGAGAAAGGTTCCTTCCATTCCCATCTTGCTGAGAGTTTTGATCAAGAATGGGTGTTGGACCTTATCAAATGCTTTCTTTGCATCTACTGATATGATCATGTGGTTTTTATTTTTCTTGTTGCTGATGTTGTGTATTATGTTGATAAATTTACGGATGTTAAACCATCCTTGCAACCTGGGATGAAACCTACTTGATCATAATGGATGATGTTCTTAATGAAGCATTGAATCCTATTCACCAGGATTTTATTGAGGATCTTTGCATTTGAATTTTTCAGCAATATTGGTCTGTAATTTTCTTTTTTAGTAGCATATCTGTCTGGTTTAGATATCAAGGTGATATTGGCTTCATAAAAGCTATTTGGAAGTGTTTCCATTTGTTCAATTTCATGAAAGAGTCTTGCCAGGATTGGTAGTAATTCCTCTTGGAAAGTTTGAAAGAATTCATTAGTGAATCCATCTGGGCCTGGACTTTTGATTTTGGGCAGACATTTGATTACCATTTAAATTTTATCAATGGTGATGGGGGTGTTTAGATATACTACATCTTCTTCCTTCAACCGTGGAAGATTATAAGAGTCCAAGTATTTATCCATTTCTTCCAGGTTCTCATTTTTAGTGAAATAGAGTTTCTCAAAGTAGTTTCTGATTACCCTTTGAATCTCTGTCATATCAGAAGTGATCTCTCCTTTTTCATTTCTAATATGAGCTATCAAGTTTCTCTCTCTCTTTCTTTGTTAGTTTTGCCAGTGGTCTATCAATCTTGTTTATTTTTTCAAAGAACCAACTTCTGCTTTCGTTGATCTTTCAGATTGTTTTTTGGGTTTCCACTTCATTGATTTCTGCTCTCAGCTTTGTTATTTCCTTCTGTCTCCATATATTTGGGTCCTTTTGTTGAGCACTTTCTAGTTCTATTAGCTGTGTCATTAAGCTACTCAGGTAAGCTCCTTCTTCCTTCCTGATGTGTGCTTGCAAAGCTATAGATTTTCCTCTCAGTACTGTTTTAGCTGTGTCCCATAAGTTCTGATAGTTTGTGTCTTTATTGTTATTTGTTTCCAGGAACCTTTTGATTTCCTCCTTGATTTCACCTCAGACCCACTGGTTATTGAGCATGAGACTGTTTAACTTCCAGGTGTTAAATTTTTTCTTCTGAGTTCCTTTGGAATTCACAAATAATTTCAGAGCCTTGTGGTCAGCGAAGGTAGTCTGCAAAATTTCTATCCTCTTGATGTTATGGATGTATGTTTTATGTGCCAACATGTAGTCTATCCTGGAGAATGTCCCATGTACATTGGAGAAGAATGTGTATCCAGGTTTCTGGGGATGGAGTGTCCTATATATATCCACTAGGCCTCTTTCTTCCATTTCTGTTCTTAGGTCTAGTATATTCTTGTTGGGTTTCAGTCTGGTTGACCTATCCAGTGTTGACAAAGCCGTGTTGAGGTCCCCCACAATTATTTTGTTGTTATTGATATTATTTTTCAGATTTGTCAACAGTTGTATTAAATATTTTGCTGGCCCCTCATTCAGTGCATATATGTTTAGGCGAGTTATTTCTTCCTGCTCTACATACTCCTTGATTAATATAAAATGTCCATCTTTGTCCCTTACAACCTTCCTGAGTATAAAGTTTGCATTATCTGATATTAGTATGGCCACTCCAGCTTTTTTATGGGTGTTGTGTGCTTGGATAATTTTTCTCCAGCCTTTTATTTTGAGTCTATGTTTGTTCTGACTATTCAGGTGCATTTCTTGTAGGCAGCAGAAGGTTGGATTGAGTGTTTTGATCAATTTAGCCACTCTGTGTCTCTTAACTGGTGCATTTAGTCCATTGACGTTGAGAGAAAGAATTGTCCTGGGATTTAATGCCATCTTTATATCGAAATTTGGTGTGTCTTTTGGTTAGTCTTGTCTTAAATTAGGTCTTTCAGTTTTTCTCTTAAGACTGGTCTTGAGTCTGTAAAGTTTCTGAGCTGTTTTTTGTCTGTGAAACCATGCATTCTTCCTTCAAACTGGAAAGTGAGTTTTGCTGGGTAGAGTATTCTAGGTGAAGCATTCATTTTATTCAGTCTTGTCACAATATCCCACCACTGCTTTCTGGCATTGAGTGTTTCTGGTGACAGGTCTGCTGTAAATCTCAAGGATACTTGCTTGAATGTAATTTCCCCTTTTGATCTTGCTGTTTTCAGAATTCTGTCTCTATCTGTGGGATTTGTCATTATGACTAGGATGTGTCTTGGGGTGGTTTTTCTGGGGTCTCTTTTGGTTGGTACTCTTTGTGCATGCAGGATTTGATCACATATATTCTTTAGCTCTGGAATTTTCTCTTTAATAATGTTCTTGACCGTTGATTCTTCCTGGAAATTTTCTTCCTGGGTCTCTGGAACTCCAATGATTCTCAAGTTGTTTCTGTTGATCTTATCATAGACTTCTATTTTCATCTGTTCCCATTCTTTGACTAATTTTTCCATTGTCTGTTCATTTGCTTTAAGGTTTTTTTCAAATCTCTCCTGCTGTATGGAATTGTTATGTATCTCATCTTCCACAGCATCAAGTCTATTCTCAGCTTCTGATACCCTGTCCCAGAGCTTATCCATTTTGTCATTCACTTCGTTTACTGACTTTTTCAGACTTGTTAGTTGACATGTTATTTCATTTTGGAGTTTTGTGATTTCTGTCTTCATATTTTCTTGGTTCTTATTAGTGTTCTGTTAAACTCTATCCATAGTTTCTTTGAGTTCACTGAGTATCTTCCATTATCTGGTCATCAGACTTGTCATCTTCATTCTCTATGTCTGATGCTGGCCTGCGTTGTTTCCCCATTGTCATACTTGTATTATGGGTTTTTCTACGTGTTGTGGTGGTATTCATTGGCTAAATGATGCCGGCGGCACACTCCTCTGGCTCCGCCCTTTCTGGATGGGCCGACTTGCCTCTAATGGAGTCCTCCGTGGTGAACCCTCACAGTGGGTCAAATCTTGGGCCCGAGCATGCAGCAGAGAAAACAGTCCAGAGAGAAATGCTTGCTTCTGTGATCCAGCACAGTTCTTAGTGTGATTTTTTCTTCTTGTTGCGATGGTATTTTTTTCTTAGAAAGAGCGCACTGCTGCGTAGCAAAGTGGAGCCAAAGTGCTCTGCTGGAGCCTTATTTCAGCCCACTCCCAAGAGGTTCATTGAACAGGATAGTACACAGACACACACAGGCAGCACTCACTGTTTTTCACAGTTGGACCCCACTGGGCAGGCGTAGTTTCGTGGATTTTCCCAGCCTTGACATCACAAACAGGGGACCCGGCTTCTGCAAAGCTTAGCCAGTTTGTACGTTATGGAGTCCCGCCCTGAAATTGGCCTCTCGGAGAGCGAGTTTTCTGGAGCCTCTTTTCAACACACTCCCAAGAGATTCACGCAACAGGATAGTAGACAGACACACACAGGCAGCACTCACAGTTTTTCACAGTTGGGCCCCACTGGGCAGGTGTATTTTCATGGATTTTCCCAGCCTGACATCACAAACAGGGGACCTGGCTTCTGCAAAGTACTGCTTATAGCCGGTTTTCACTTTATGAAGCAGTTCCTTGGCGTTCCCGCTCTAGAATTGGCCTCTGGGATAGTGAGTTTTCTGGAGCCTCTTTTTGGCCCACTCTCAAGAGGTTCACATGACAGGACAGTAGACAGACATACACAGGCAGCACTCACAATTTTTCACAGTTGGGCTCCACCTTGCAGGTGTAGTTTCTTGGATTTTTCCCAGCCTGATGTCACAAAAGGGGACCTGGCTTCTGCAAAGTACTGCTTATAGCCCCTTTTCACATTATGGAGCAGTTCCTTGGCATTCCCTCCCCAGAATTGGCCTCTGGGAGAGCAAGTTTTCTAGAGCCTCTTTTCCACCCCTTCCCAAGAGGTTCACGTAAGAGGACAGTAGACAGACACACACAGGAAGCACTAATGAGGGGTTGTTTTCTTAATGTTCATATCTTCCCTATCATTATTGGTGTATAAAAAAGACCATTGATTTTCTGTGATAATTTTGTAGGAGCCTGCCACCTTGCTACATGAATCTATTGTGTCTCAAGCTTTTTGATAGAGTCTTTAGGGTTTTCTAAATAGAGTATCATGTCATCTGCAAAAAGTGAGAGTTTGACTTCTTCTTTTCCTATCTGGATTCCCTTGATATCTTTTTCTTGCCTAATCGGTATACCAAGTACTTCCATTACTACATTGAATAGGAGTGGTGAGAGACAACAGCCCTGTTTTGCACCAGAATTTAGAGGAAAGGCTTTTAGTTTTTCTCCATTGAGGATTATATTCAACATTGGCTTGTGGTAGATGGCATTAACTATACTGAGATATGTTCCTTTCATTCCCATTTTGCTGATAGTTTTTATCAAGAATGAGTGTTGGACCTTATCAAATGTTTTCTCTGCGTCTCTTGATATCATCATGTGATTCTTATTTTTCTTGTTCTTGATGTTGTGTATTATGTTGATAGATTTACTTATGGTTGTTAAACCATCCTTTCATTCCTTGGATGAAACCTACTTGATCATAGTGAATGATCTTATTGATGAGGCATTGGATCCTATTTGCCAGGATTTTGTTGAGGATCTTTGCATCTGTGTTCATCAGGGATATTGGTCTGTAATTTGCTTTTTTTTGGCTGAAGTTCTGTCTGCTTTTGGTATCAAGGTGATATTGATTTCATAAAAGCTATTTGGAAGTGTACCTGTTTTTCAATGTCATGAAAGATCCTGGCTAGTATTGGTCATAGTTCCTCTTGCAAAGTTTGAAAGAATTCATCAGTGAATCCATCTAATACTGGGCTTTTGTTTTGGGGCAGGCATTTGAGTACCATTTTAATTTCCTCAATGGTGATGGGGTGTTTAGATATGCCTCATCCTTCTTATTCAACCAGGAGTTTAATTATCCAGGAGTCCAGAATTATCCATTTCTTCCAGATTCTCATATTTGGTGGCATAGAATTTCTCAAAGTAGTTTCTGATTACCCTTTGATTATGCAATATTTGTAGTGATCTCCCCCATTTTATTTCTAATATGGGCTATCAATTTTTTCTCTCTTTCTTTGTGAGTTTTGCCAATGGTCTCTTAACCTTGTTTATTTTTTCAAAGAACCAACTTCTGCTTTCGTTGATTTTTTTTATTGTTTTTTGGGTTTTCTCTTTGTTGATTTCTGCTCTTAGCTTTGTTATTTCCTTCTGTCTCCCTATTTTTGGTTCCTTTTGTTTATCATTTTCTTATTTTATGAGCTGAGTCATTAAGCTATTGAGGTATGCCCTTCTTCCTTCTAGATGTGTGCTTGCAAAGCTATAATTTTTTTATTTTTTATTTTATCTTTATTTTTTTGTACTGTTATTTTTTCCTTTTCCCTCTCCACTCTTAAACTGATAGATATAGCCTCTAGAATGACTTGTCTCATTTTCTGCTTGTTCGATTTTATCATTATTATTATTATTATTATTATTATTATTATTATTATTTTCTTTCCTTCAAATACAACCACACAACTTGAACCATCTTGTTCCACCTCTCAAATGGAGGGGGAAATAATGGAGGGTACCAAGACCAAACAGTCAAATGAACATTAAGTAGAAATAAAATAGGTTCAAACTTAAGCACCAAATCCAAAGCCAAAGACAACAAAATCGATACTTAATTCACAACATAATAGTCATAGAGAGAACCACTCTACTAGCACCCTGAGGGGGATATGGGATGCATGCTGTTAACAGGGGTGGAGGTAGGACAATATTGGTGGTGGTAATGACCCCGATTCACTATCACGATGTACCTAAAATATATTCCTATGAAAGATATGTAATCCACTTTGATTAAAATAAAATAAAAAAATAAAAAAATTTTCCTCTCAGTACTGCTTTTGCTATGTCCCATAGATTCTGATAGTTTGTGTCTTCACTGTCATTTGTTTCCAGGAAAGTTTTTATTTTCTCTTTGCTTTAATCTCAGACCCACTGGTTGGTTATTCAGCAGTACGCTGTTAAATTTCCAGGTGTTAAAGTTTTTCTCCTGTGTCCCTTTGTAGTTCATATCTGATTTCAGAGCCTTGTGGTCAGTGAAGTTAGGCTGCAAAATTTCTATCCTCTTGATTTTATGAAGGTATGTTTTATGTGCCAGCATATAGTCTATCCTGGAAAATGACCCATGTACATTGGAGAAAAAAATCTTTAAGGCTTTCTGTCTGCTTTTGTTAATTAAGATGATATTGATGTCATAGAAAGTGTTTGAGAGTTTTTTTTGTTTTTTTTTGTTGTTTTTTCAATTTTCTGAAGAGTCTGTTGTCAAGTATCAGCAATAGATCTTCTAGAAAGATTTGAAAGAGTGAATTAGTAGTGAATCCATGGATTCATTCAGTAGTGAATCTAAGTCTAATCTAAGTAATGAGTTTTGTTTTGGGGAAGCCTTTTGATGGCCTTTTCAATTTCTTCAACAGTGATATGTCTGTTAAAGTATTTAAAATCATCTTGGTTTAATCTTGGTAATGTATAGAAGTCCAAAAATTAATCCATATCTTATAGACTCTCTTGTTTTGTAGCATAAAGATTCTCAAAGTAATCTCTGAATACCCTTTGGATTGCACTAGTATTTGTTGTGATACGTCTCCTTTAATTTCTGATATGTTTCTACTGGTTTCTCTCTCTCTCTTTTTCTGTCTGTATTGCTAGTGATTTATCTATCCAGTGTATTTTTTTCAAAGAAGTAATTCTTGTTTTCACTGGCTCTTTTGAATTGTTTCCATGTGTCTAGTTCATTAACTTCTGTTATACGTTTTGTTATTTCCTTCCTCCTGCTTGCTTTCAGCTAATTTTGTTGATCACTTTCCATTTTATTAAGCTGTACAATTAAGTTATTTATGTAGGTTCTTTCTTTCTTCCTGATGAATGCTTGCAAAGCTATAAATCTTTCTCCTAACATAGCTTTTTCAATGTCCTACAGATTCTGAGAATCTGTGTTTTGATTCTTATTTGTTTACAGATATCTTTTTATTTCCACTTATATTTCCGCTCTGACCCAGTTTATTAGTCAACTGTTTATTTTCCAAGTGTTAAATTATATATTTGTTTATGTTTGTATAAACTCAATATTCAATATATTATGATTTGAGAATATAGTTGATACAATTTTTATACAGGTATTTTTTTGTGGACTAGCATGTGTCTATCATGGAGAATGTCCTAAATACACTGGAGAAAAATGTTTTATTCAGCTTTTAGGGGATTAAAATCCACATATACTATTTATATACTAACTATATATACATAGTATATATGTGTATATATTATTTATCTTATATACTAATATATTAAAGTTATATACTAATCTTATATACTAACCCTCCTAATCTTCCATTTCTTACTTCAAATCTAGTTGAGTTTTATCCTGGTTGATCTATTAGGAGGTGACAGTGCTGAATTTTCCTACTACTACTGTGCTGCTACTGATATCTTTCTTCAAGTCTAGTAGCAGTTGTTTTAAGTATTTTGGAGAACCCTCATTGGGTACACATATCATTAAGAGTTTAATTTTTCCTGATTTACATATCCCTTCATTACTAAAATTAATGACCCTCTCTTGCTCATATAAATTTTATAAGCCTGAAGTCGATGTTGTTCCTTTATTTTATAGACTCATTCTTTTTTTAATTTTATTTAAACACCTTGATAACAAACATGATTGTGGTTGGGTTTCTGTCATGTAAAGAACACCCCCTATCAACAGTGCAGCATTCCCATCACCAATGTCCCAATTCTCCCTCCTCCCTACCCCACCCCTGCCTGTACTCTACACAGGTTTTCTATTTCCCTCATACATTCTCATTGTTAGGATAGTTCTCAATGTAGTTATTTCTTTAACTAAGCTCATCACTCTTTGTGGTGGTGAGCATCATGAGGTGAGCTGGAACTTCAAGCCCTCCTCTCTTTTGTCTTTAGAAATTATTGCAAAAATGTCTTTTGTTTTTCTTAGAACCCATAAATGAGTGAGGCCATTCTACATCATTCTCTCTCTCTCTCTATCTCTCTCTCTCCCTTCTCTCTCTGACTCATTTCACTCAGCATAATAGATTCCATGTAAATTCATGTCATTCCTTTTTTAAGGGAGTTGTTTGCTTGAAGGATTGTCTTTTAGCCTGGGACTTTAATCTGTGTTTGTTCTGCTTATTTGAATATATTCCTTTCAGGCAGCAAAATATTGAATTTAATTTTCTGGTCCATTTTGTCACTGTGTCTCTTAATTGTTGCATTTAATCCTTTGAATTTGAGATTATTTTATGGTATTTTGTTTCATGTGTTTTAGAAGTTTGGCAATTTCATGATGTTTGTCTTGCCTTAAGTTAGACCCTTTAGTTTTCTTTTAAGGTTGGTTTTTGAGCATATGCTTATGTTTATCCTTGAACCTTTCAAACCAGAATGAAAGTTTGGATCGTTGAAGTATTTTTTTTTACATTTCAAATCATATAAGCTTTATTTGCATTATCTTTAGCATAGTGTTGAGTTTTCAACTTTAAAATGCTGCATATGTTTTCCTGGAGGATATACAGCTTTATTAATATCTTTATTTAAACATCTTAATTACGAACATGATTGTAGTTGGGTTTCAGTCATGTATAGAACACCCCCCTTCACCAGTGCGACATTCCCATCACCAATGTCCCAAATCTCTCTCCTCCTCTCCCCTCCCCCACCTGTACTCTAGACAGGATTGTTAGTATTTCCTCTTGAAAAGTTTGAAAGAATTCATCAGTGAATCCATCTAGTACTGGGCTTTTGTTTTGGGGAGAGATTTGATTACTGTTTTAATTTCATTAATAGTGAGGGGGTGTTGACATATGCCACATCCTCTTTATTCAACCATGGAAGATTATAAAAATCCAAGAATTCATTAATTTCTTCCAGTTTCTCATGTTTAGTGGCATAGAGTTTCTAAAAATAGTAGTTTCATTACCCTTTAAATCTCTGCAATATCTGTAGTGATCTCCCCCTTTTCATTTCTAATACGGGTTATTATGTTTCTCTCTCTCCTTGTGAGTTTTGCCAATGATCTATCAATATTGTTTATTTTTTCAGAAAACCAACTTTGTTTTAGTTGATCTTTCGGATTGTTGTTTGTTTTTCCACTTTAGTGATTTCTGCTCTAATCTTTTTATTTCCTTCTGTCTCCCTATATTTGGTTCCTTTTGTTGATCATTTTATAAGCTGCCTCATTAAATTATTCTGGTATACCCTGCTTCCTTCCTGATGTATGCTTGCAAAGCTATAAATTTTGCTCTCAGTACTGCTTTTGATGTGACCCTCACTTAGGTTTTGATTGTGTCTTCATTGTCATTTGTTTTCAAGAAAGTCTTGATTTCCTCTTGAATTCATCTTGGACCTACTGGTTTTTCAGTAGCAGTTTTAATGTTTTTCTTCTGTGTCCCTTTGTAGTTCATATCTAATTTCAGAGGAATCTGGCCGTGCTGTATGATTACCAATTGAGAGAAACTGTGTGTGCCGCATGTGCATGTTTCTTGACTGTTCTTCTCCTGAACCTTTCCTGAGTAGGCCGAGAAGGATCCAGTAAAATCCCTCTTCTAGAGTTTTCCAAGCCGAAAAGCCAAGGAGGACTGAGTCCTTGAGTTAAAACCGGTTATCAGCTGTAACTTGCAGAGAGGCAGATCCCTCCGTCTGTGAAGTTAGGAGGGAAGAATCTGGCCCTGCTGTGTGATTACCAATAGGGAGAACCTGTGCTTGTTGCCTTGTGTGTTTCTCTACTGTTCTCCTGAACCTCTCCTGAGTGGGCTGAGAAAGTCCCAGCAAAATCGTTCTCCGAGGTTCCAGAAGAGCATGGCCTCTCCACTTTGCTTCGAGGCTGTGCAGTCTTTCTAAGAAATGAACCCCTCCATAATACACAGAAAAAATAACACTACAAGCTTGACAATGGGGATACCTCGCAACAAACATCAAACACAGAGAATGAAGATGATAGCTCTGATGATCCAATAAATTCCAATCATCTGATTAACCTCTCAGATAAGGAATTTAGAAAAGAAATATTGAGGATCCTCATGGAAATAAAACATAGCCCTATCAGTGGTCCTCAAACTATGGCACACGGGCCACATATTGTATTTGTATCTGTTTTGTTTCTTCATTGCAAAATAAGATATATGCAGTGTGCATAAGAATTCGTTCGTAAGTTTTGTTTTTACTATAGTCAGACCCTCCAATGGTCTGAGGGACAGTGAACTGGCCCCCTGTTTAAAAAGTTTTAGGACCCCTGCGACTGAACAGAACACAAAGATAGAAATCCGAAAACTCCAAATTGAAATAGCAGATCAGAAAAACACAGTAGCTAAACTGAAAAACACAATGGTATAATTATCTATAAGGGTAACAGCAGCCGAGGACAGAATAAGTGAACTGGAAGATCAAATGCGAACAACTCCATACAGCAGAAGAGATTGGAAAGGAACCTTAAGGCAAATGATCATACAATGGAAAAAGTACTCAAAGAATGTGAACAGATGAAATAGAAATGTTTGATAAATTCAACAGAAAAAAACAAGAATAATTGTAGTCCCAGAAACCCAGGAAGAAAATCCCCAGGAAAAATCAACAGTCAAGAACATCATTACAGAGAACTCCCAGAGATAAAGTGTGCATGTAATCAAATCCTGCATGCTCCAAGAGTACTAGCTAAAGAGACCCAAAGAAAAGCACCACAAGACACATTGTAGTCACAATGACAAATCCTACAGATAGAGATAGAATGCTGAAAGCGGCAAGATCTAAAAGGGAAATTACATTCAAAGGAGCATTCATAAAATTTACAGCAGACATATCACAAGAAACTCTCAAGGTCAGAAGAAAGTGGTGGGATTTTGTGGCAAGACTGAATGAAATGGAGACTTCACCTAGAATACTGCATCCTGCCAGACTCACATTCAGGTTTGAAGGAAGGATAAATAGCTTCATGAATAAACAACATGTCAGAAACTTTACAGATGCAAAACTAGCCTTAAAGGAAAAACTGAAAGGTCTATTTTAAGACAAGACAGACCAACAAACACGCCAAACTTATACAAAAAGATGACATTAAATCCCATGACAATCATCTCCCTCAATGCCAATTGACAAAAAGCACCAGTTAAGAGACACAGAGTGGCTAAATGGATCAAAAAGATGAATCCAACATTCTTCTGCCTACAAGAAAGACACCTGAATAGTCAGAATAAACATACACTCATATCCAATTTCAGAGCTTTGTGGTCAGTGAAGATCGCTGCATAAATTTTATCCTTTTGATTTTTTGGAGGCATGTTTTATGTGCCTGCATATGGTGCTTCCTGGAGAATGACCCATGTACACTGGAGAAGAATGTGTATTCAGGTTTCTGAGGATGGAGTGTCCTAATATATATCTACTAGTTCTCTTTCTTCCATTTCTCTTTTCAGGTCTAGTATATATTTGTTGGGTTTCAGTCTGGCTGACCTATCAACTGTTTACAGTGCTGTTTTGAGGTCTCCCACAATCATTGTGTTATTATTGGTGTTCTCTTTCAAATTTATCAATAATTGTATTAGATATCTTGCTGGTCTTGTATTGGGTGCACATATGTTTAGTAGTGTGATTTCTACCTTTTGCACATATCCCTTGAGTAGTACAAAGTGTTTATCTTTGTCCTTTACAACCTTTCTGAGTCTAAAGTTTGTGTTGTTTGATATTAATAGGCCAGCTCAGCTTTTGTAAGGGTGTTGTTTGCTTGGATGATTTTCCTCCAGCCTTTGATTTTGAGTCTATGTTTGTTTTGACTATCAGATGTGTTTCTTGTAGACAGCAAAAGGTTGGATTTATCTTTTTGATTCATATCGCCACTCTATGTCTCTTAATTGGTGCTTTTAGTCCATTGACATTGAGGGAGATGATTGTCATGGGATTTAATGTCATATTTTCGTATAAGTTTGGTGTGTCTATTGGTCTGTTTTGTCTTAGAGTAGACCTTTCAGTTTATCAGGTTTTTTTTTCTTTTTTTCTGATCATTTGCTTTGAGGTTCTTTTCCAATCTCTTCTGCTGTATGGGGTTAATTATGCATCTCATCTTCCAGCTCACTTCTGTCTTTAGCTATTGTTACTCCATTGGAGATTTTTTCATTACCTCTACTGCAAATTTTGGTCCTGTTATTTTAGTTTGGATTTTTCTGATTTCTATATTTGTGGTCTGTTCAGATCGATTTATATTTTCTTGAGTTCTATGAACATCCTCCATATTTCTATTCTAAGCTCCTTATTCTAAATTCAGAGGTAGTTGGCATTTTTGGGTCATCAGAGCTGCAATCTTCGTTCTCTATGCATGCTGTTGTCCTGCGATGTTTTCTCATTGCCACACATGTAGTGTGATTCTTACTCCGTGTTGAGATGGGGTCATGTGTGTTGCATACTTACCTGACAAAGGAGATTCCATAATTAGGAGGTGGTTTCCCCAAGGTGAGGTTTGCCCAGTGCACTCCGGACATGCTGACCCCTGCGATTTCCCCAAATGTGGGAAGTGGTAGTGGGGTACTGTGTGTATGCTCTCCCCTGGACAAAAAAAAAATTAAAAAAAAAAAAGCAACAAGAAGAAGTGTGTTGCCAATTCGCTTCATGGCCATGCTTTTATTTTCTTTGTGTTGCAGTGGAGTTCATTTACTAGAGATGTGTTTCTCTGGGCTCAAACTGCTCTGTTGTTGTTTTTGAACCCACAGCGCTCAGGAGTCCTTAGTAATGGCATCAGCGGTGGCAACCCTAACTCAGCCCTGTTCAGGCATCTCCAGATTTCTCTCAGTCTCAGCTTTCTTCAAGGACCCTGTTCGGGTCTGGTCTCAGACCCACAGAGCTCAGGAGTCCTCAGTACAGGCTTTGATGGTGACCTGGACTCACCCCTGTTCAGGCGTATCCAGGGCCCCTCAGTCTCAGCTTTCTTCAGGGATCTCAACATACCTAATTTATAAGACGTATCTGTAGGAAAGAAACTTCCCAGGGACTAATAATGGGAGATTTTTTTTCCCTATGGAGGCTTTCTATAATTTAAAAAAAATTTCTTAATTCATGTTTCTAAAACACAAAAGCAGGCCAGCCAGCTACTGGCTCAAAGCACTGTAGCATGTGCTTTGATTCTGGGATCTCAGGGTTCATTCTACTGTAGGACGTTACATGGGAGATGGGATATTAAATTCCTTACACTGCTGCCATCTGCCTCCCTAGCCCCCAATGAGGAAGATAAAACTTTGTAAATCACAGTAACCTTATAATGAAAAATTAAAAAAATAAAGAGGAAAAATGAAAGCAAGTAGCAAAACGAAACATAGAACCTCATTCAAAACTCTCTTGTCGCCTGTCCTTTAACTTCTTGGCTAAAGTTATGCCCCTGAATCAACCTGGCCTGAAGCTTCAGTTTTCAGGAAGGATATATGGTGGGGGTCCATCATTTAATCTGTGTCCTCACCTATATTTTAGGGCACTGTCTCTACCTGCCAATTTATTTTGAGGATTCCTGCCCCTTCAAATACTACGCACCAGTTTGAATTTGAAAATCTCAGCCCCTAGCCTTCTAGCATATGATCCCCACTATTTGGGCCTGAGCCCACATCAGTCTCCTAAAAATAAAGCCAGATGCAACTCTTGGATATTACCAGATGTATCCCAAAATAAAACAAAAGAAAAGTATATTTCATGTGCTCAAATACATTAATAAAAATAATGAATATCATAGAATGCAGAATATAATACACATGTTATAATTTTACCAAATTCAACACTTTGTATTTTTATAATTTGTGCATTTTGATCTTTACCAATGCTTTTTAATATTTTATCTTTATATTGTTGCATTTTAAGTATTTTTTGCTGTGTTAGGAATTAAATAGGGAAGAAATGGACATTAAGAAAACAACCTCATTCACATTAGTGTCACATAAACTCAAATATCTTGGAGTCAACTTGACTAATAATGTGAAGGACCTATACAAAGAAAAATATAAAACCCTGTCTAAGAAATAAGAGAGGACACACGGAAATGAAAACACATACACTGCTCTGCTCATGGATTGGCAGGATTAACATAATTAAAATGGCAATACTCCCCAAAGCATTGTACAGATTTAATGCAATCCCTCTCTAAAGATACCAATGACATTCTTCAATGAAGTGATCAAACACTTCCGAAATTTATTTTGAACAATAAACACCCTCAAATAGCTAAAGCAAACCTTGGGAAAAGAAATATGGAGGAGGCATATAATTTACCCAACTTTAAACTGTATTTCAAAGCAATAGTTATCAAAACAGCATGGTATTGGAATAAAGCCAGACCCTCAGATCAGTGAAATAGGCTTAAATACTCAGAGAATGTTCCCCAGACATATAATCACCTAATTTTTTTTATAAAGGAGCAAGAGACCCTAAATGAATCAAGGAAAGCCTCAACAAGTGGTGTTGGCAAAACTGGTTAGCAACTTGCAAAAAAGCAAATTCAGATCCCTAGCTAACGAACCCATAAGGTATATAGAACAACATGTAGGTAAAACCCTCCATAACATTCATACTAAAAACATCTTTAAGGAGGAAACAGTACTCTCCAAACAAGTGGAAGCAGAGATAAACAGATGGGATTATATGAAGCTGAGAAGCTTTTGCATCTCAAAGGAAATAGTGCCCAAGATACAAGAGCCACCCACTGAGTGGGAGAAACTATTCACCCATAACCCATCAGATAAGTGGCGAATATCCAAAAGAAGGCAATGACAGAACTTTACAAGAAAATCACATCTAATCCCCTCAATAATGGGGAGAAGTAATGAACAGACACTTTGATTAAGAAGAAATACACGTGGCCAAAAGGCACATGAAAAAATGCTCAATATCACAATTATCAGGGAGATACAAATCAAAACAACTATGAGGTACCATCTCATGCCACAGAGATTGGTGCACATCACAAATAAAAAAACAAGCAGTACTGGCAGGGATGTGGAGAGAAAGAAAATCTCTTTCACTGCTGGTGGGAATGCCGTCTAGTCCAACCTTTATGGAAAGCGATATGGGGATTTCTCCAAAAGCTGGAAATTGAGCTCCTATATGATCCAGCTATATCACTCCTAGGGATATACCCTAGGAACACAAAAATACAATACATACAAAAGTCCCTTCTCACACCTATATTCATTGCAGCACTATTAACAAAAGCCAGACTCTAAAAACAACCAAGATGCCCTTCAACAGATGAATGGATAAAGAAACTGGTATATATACACAATGAAATATTATGCAGTCATCAGGAGAAATGAAGTCATAAAATGTTCCTATACATGGATGTACATGGAATTTATTATGCTGAGTGAAATAAGTTAGAGGGAGAGAGATAGACTCAGTATATTCTCACTCATCTATGGGTTTTAAGAAAAATAAAAGGCATTTTTGCAGTAATTCTCAGAGATAAAAGAGAGGAGGACTGGAAGTTCCAGTTCATGACATGAAGCTACCACAGAGTGATGAGTGCAGTTAGATAAATAACTACATTGAGAACTATTATAATAATGTGAATGAATGAGGGAAGTAGAAAGCCTGTCTAGAATACAGGTGGGGGTGGTATGGGGAAGAGGGAGATTTGGGACATTGGTGATGGGAATGTTGCACTGATGAAGGGAGGTGTTCATTACAGGACTGAAACCCAACCACAATCATGATTGTAATCAAAGTGTTTAAATAATGATATTAATAAAAAAAAGAAATAAAATACGGGCCCTCTAATGCCAGGGCATGCCTAAGCTTTTAGGGGGGCTCAGCCCACGGATGTATTCTCAGATTTTCCTGGTGGGTAGAACTAATTTAACCCCCATGAAGTTCCTCAAAAGGCCCACTGTGGACGCCTTTTTCCCATGTTGTGGATGGTTGAGGAATTTCCAAAGAGACGCCTGGCATTACATTTTCAGCCAGTATTTAACTATCTCTCCTTTGTATATATCAGGCAAAATAATAGCCTCTATCAAATAATTTGGCTCAGAAATTCCAGCACCAAAGTTTATTTGAGAACCCCTTTTTCTGGATATAGTTAGCCCTAAAAGCAAAGACAATTTTTCTCTTCTTTTCAAATATGTCCTTTGCAGCTGCAGTTTCTGGTAATCAAGGGCATAACCAGAATACAGATTTTGACTTTTGACCCTCCTTTAAGAAATAGGGAAGCTCATTCTTGGATATTTGGTACCTCACTTCATTTAATCTTTAAAACAATAAAGTCCAGTCTAGAAAGACCAAGTTTCTAGATATTTCCTACTTCCTCCTAATCCTGATTTTGCATTTTAAGTGGTTTGCAGGGAGTTACCTTGAGCTGTGACTTTCTCTCTTGTAATTTAGAATTTTTAAGTCACACCCATAGATTAGGTATTGTTATTGTTGTACTAGGCTTTGTGATTGCAATTATTCTTCGCCTGTGGCTAATTTTGCCCCTATAAATTTCCCTGCTCAAAAAATTAAACTTGTCGCACTCCTGCCAGAAACGTGTTGACCCCACATTCTCAGTGTGGTTTCATTTATTTCATATTTTGGCCATTCTTGCTCCCACTTTCCTATCGTGTAGTGCTATGACCCACGAGAATTGCTGAGATGCAAGACGTCTACAGCACTCTAATACAAATTTTACTCTGAACTAGATACCTTTCTCTTCATTTAAAACTATATTTTTAGGGGCCAGAGAAGTGACACAAGTGGTAGGGCATTTTTCTTGCACACACTGACCTAGGACTGACCACAGTTTGATCCTCTGGCATTCCATTTGGTCCCCCAAGCCATGAGCAATTTATGAACACATAGCCTTGAGTAACTCCTGAGGGTTAATGGGTTTTGCCCCCAAATCAAAATATATATTTTTAATTTTATATTTATATTTGAATTAATGCAATATTTATTCATCAAATATATATAATAAATTGTATAATAACAACAAAGGAATGACACATTTTCTGAGTGCTTGAATATATAACTATATTTATTTCTCATTAGCTTTCAAGGTCATGATTAAAGAATTTCAGAGCATTTTTTATGTGCCTGTTAGCCACCTGTTGGTCTTCCTCAAAGATGTATTCATTTTCTCTGCCCAATTTTTAATGGAGGTTTTAGGTTTTGTGGGGTTGACCTTTGTTCAAACAACATTCTTTATGACTTAATCAATTATAAAGTTTGTGTAAAACTGTAAAAGGTTTAGGATATCCAAAACCATATTAAAAATCAAAAACTGGGAGGCATCTCATTAACCTGAAGCTCTACTACAAAGCCATAGTGATCAAAATAGTGTGGTATTGGAGCAAAGACAAACTTTCAGTTCAATGATCAAAATAGAAGATCCAGTGACAAACCCCCAAGTATATGGTTAATTAAACTTTGATAAAGGAGCCAAGAAATTGAAATGGAATCGAGACAATCTCTTCAATAAATAGTGTTGATACAATTGATTAACCGTGTGTAAGAAACTAAAGATGGATCCATTTCTCACACCTTTTACAAAAGCCAATTCAAAGTGGATCAAATACAATAATATTAGACCTAAATATATAATGTACATTGAGGAAAACAGCCAGGGAGATTCAAATCAAGATGACAATGAGGTATCATCTCACTCCACAGAGAATAGCACACATCAAAAAGAATTAAGAACAATAAGTGCTGTAGGGGTTGTGGGGAGAAAGGAACTCTTATTTATTGCTGATGGAAATGCTGTTTAGCCTTTATGGAAAATAATATGGAAATACCTTAAAATACTGGAAAATAATATGGAAATGCCTCAAAAAACTGAAAAATAATATGGAAATGCCTCAAAAAAACTGGAAAATAATATGGAAATGCCTCAAAAAATGGAAAATAATATGGAAATACCTCAAAAAACTGGAAATTGAGCTCCTATATGATCCAGCCTTTCTGCACACCTTTATTCATTGCAGCACTATTTACAATATAGCCAGATCTGGAAACAACCCAGATGCCTGACAACAAATAAGTGGCTAAAGAAACCATGGTACATTTACACAATGAAATACTATGCAGCCGTAAGGAAAAATGAAGTAATAAAAATTTAGTTTACTGATGTCCATGGAAACTATTATGCTGAGTGAAATAAGTCAGAGGGGGGAGAAAGACACAGAATAGTTTCACTTATCTATGGATTTTAAGAAAAATAAAAGACATTATTATAATAATACACAGAGACAATAAAAACGAGAACTGGAAGGTATGGCCCAAGAAATAAAGCTTACCACAAGGAGTGGTGAGTTCAGTTAGAGAAATAACTACACTGACTACTACCATGACAATAGTAGTGAATAAGAAAAATATAATGCCTATCTTGAATGCAGGCAGGGGGGGAGGAGGGAGATATGGAGGGCATTGGTGGTGGGAAGGTTGCACTGGTAAAAGGGGTGTTCTACTTTTTTTATATATAACTAAAACTCAACTACAAACATGCTTGTAATCATGGTGATTAAATAAATATATTTATTAAAAATAATTGTCTAGATTTTGGTCTTAAGGGTGATTAAAATGATGAGCATAATCATATTTTAACTTTAAAATGTTTCAAGATCTTAATCACAGCACCATGTAATTTCCCAAATATAGCAAGTTAACAGTAACTTTTGGCTGATTTAATGGATAGCTGAACTGTCTTAGACAAATATTCAGGGCATAGAACAAGGGATTAAGTGTCAGGTCAGGGTCAGGGGATTGTTCTGAAGATTCCCCCAGATAATTAGCTTCATGAATATCAATGTCTCAGCTTTTTCCTTCCTGTCATTCCTTGTGGGAATATCTGAAAAGCACTTTTAGCACTCACTTGAATTTCATGAACACAAAACAATATTAATTGAGTTGAATTAGCTTTCTTCCCATATTCTACCAAATTTGGGAATGTCTGCTAAATACATCTATCTGTTATGGCTGAGTAAATGAGCCTTTTTTATTCTATTTCCCAAACCAAAGATAAGCTTTGTTTGATATTTGGGTTTGATTTTGCAAATCTCTGTGATGATTGATAGTATACACCATTACACTAGGGGCAAGGTTTATCATAAAAGTCTTGAGTAATTTTCTTCCTTTCACTTTTATTTATCTTCATCATCATCATCATCATCATCACTATCATGATCATCATTATTTTATCTCACTTTTCCTAGGTGCTTTTTTCTTTACTGGTTAGAATCCATTTCTATCATGTTTGTGACCATTTTCTCCTGATATCTCTGAAGAATTTACCCTTTCTTCTATTCAATTCTCTATTAACTGTCATAATACTTTTCTATTATCATGATAGTTGCAAGGCTCACTTTTCACTCTGTGTATATATTTAGAGATAGGGAGTCAACAGGAGAATCATAAATGGTGAATAAGATTCTGGCTGTCAGCAGTTTTCTCATTCCTCAAGAACATCTCAAATATATAATTGGACTTTTTCTCTTTAAACCAGAAGATATTTATAATTTAATATTATTATAAATCTTAGTAAAGGAAGTACATTTTTATTTTAAAGGCACAATTCATTTAAATGATTAAGAAGGAAGACATTTTAAACTTAAAGGGACAAGTGACTTCTCTTTTAATACAAGGCAATTGCAATTTATTTTAAAGACATCCTAGTAGTTTTCAAATGTCTAGCATCAAAAAGTTTTCAAACGTACACAGAAGGAAGAATAATATCAAACTATAATGTGGATAAAAATTTATCAAATCATTTATTCTCAGTGAACATAAAATGAAAACAAATTAATAGAGGAACGGACAATCTTAAGGTGATTAAAACATAAACTAAACATAAACAAAACAATATGTGAGATGAAATATTGTGGATGGAATTAAGAGCAGATTGAGGTCCGGAGTGAGTGAGAAATGGCTGCAGGTGGGGGTTTCCAGGCAGAGTACTGACTGCTCTACCTGCAGAATCTCCACCGGGCTGTGCTTCTTCTGAGGAACTGAGCACCGGAAGGGAGCCCTGTCCTACCCTTCTCTGTCTTTCCTGAACTCTGGAAGCTCTCCTCAGAGCCCTGGGAAGCGAACCCCAAAGAAACTACATTCAGAAGCTACCCAGCGAGCCAGTGAGTGAGTGAGAAATGGCTGCAGGTGGGGGTTTCCAGGCAGAGTGCTGACTGCTCTACCTGCAGAATCTCCACCGGGCTGTGCTTCTTCTGAGGAACTGAGCACCGGAAGGGAGCCCTGTCCTACCCTTCTCTGTCTTTCCTGAACTCTGGAAGCTCTCCTCAGAGCCCTGGGAAGCGAACCCCAAAGAAACTACATTCGGGAGCTACCCAGCGAGCCAGTGAGTGAGTGAGAAATGGCTGCAGGTGGGGGTTTCCAGGCAGAGTGCTGACTGCTCTACCTGCAGAATCTCCACCGGGCTGTGCTTCTGAGGAACTGAGAACTGGAAGGGAGCCCTGTCCTACCCTTCTCTGTCTTTCCTGAACTCTGGAAGCTCTCCTCAGAGCCCTGGGAAGCGAACCCCAAAGAAACTACATTCAGAAGCTACCCAGCGAGCCAGTGAGTGAGTGAGAAATGGCTGCAGGTGGGGGTTTCCAGGCAGAGTGCTGACTGCTCTACCTGCAGAATCTCCACTGGGCTGTGCTTCTTCTGAGGAACTGAGCACCGGAAGGGAGCCCTGTCCTACCCTTCTCTGTCTTTCCTGAACTCTGGAAGCTCTCCTCAGAGCCCTGGGAAGCGAACCCCAAAGAAACTACATTCGGGAGCTACCCAGCGAGCCAGTGAGTGAGTGAGAAATGGCTGCAGGTGGGGGTTTCCAGGCAGAGTGCTGACTGCTCTACATGCAGAATCTCCACCGGGCTGTGCTTCTTCTGAGGAACTGAGCACCGGAAGGGAGCCCTGTCCTACCCTTCTCTGTCTTTCCTGAACTCTGGAAGCTCTCCTCAGAGCCCTGGGAAGTGAACCCCAAAGAAACTACATTCGGGAGCTACCCAGCGAGCCAGTGAGTGAGTGAGAAAAGGCTGCAGGTGGGGGTTTCCAGGCAGAGTGCTGACTGCTCTACCTGCAGAATCTCCACCGGGCTGTGCTTCTTCTGAGGAACTGAGCACCGGAAGGGAGCCCTGTCCTACCCTTCTCTGTCTTTCCTGAACTCTGGAAGCTCTCCTCAGAGCCCTGGGAAGCTAACTCCAAAGAAACTACATTCGGGAAGAGATAACAATGCTATCTGGGCAAAAGCCGGCTCCCTGTGTGTGACACCAGGCGGGGAAAATACGCGAAAGTACACCGGCCCAGTGGGGCTCAACTGTGAAAGACTGTGAGTGTGACCTGTCTATGTCTGTCTACTGTCCTCTTGCGTGAAACTCTTGCGAGTGGGGCAAAAAGAGGCTCAGAGGAGCACGGCCGCTCCGCTTCGCTACGCGGCCGTGCACTCTTTCTAAGGAAAGAACTCCATTGCAACAAGAAGGAAAAATCACACTAAGAACGGCGCTATATCACAGAAGCAAACATTTCTCTCTGGACTGTCTTCTCTGTTGCATGCTCGGGCCTAAGATTTGACCCAGCATGAGGCTTCATCCACGGAGGACTCCCCTCCCTTAGAGGCAAGTCAGCCCATCCAGAAAGGGAGGAGCCAGAGGAGTGTGCTGCCTACATCATATAGACAATGAATACCACCACAACACGTAGAAAAACCCACAATACAAGTGTGACAATGGGGAAACAACGCAGGCCAGCATCAGACATAGAGAATGAAGATGACAATTCTGAGGACCAGATAATGACTGAACAACTAATCAACCTCTCAGATAAGGACTTTAGACTAGCAATATGGAAGGTGCTCAACAGACTCCAAGAAACCATGGATCGAGTTGAACAGAACACTAATAAGAACCAAGAAAATATGAAGGCAGAAATGACAAAACTCCAAACTGAAATAACATGTCAACTAACAGGACTGAAAAAGTCAGTAAACGAAGTGAATGACAAAATGGATAAGCTCTGGGACAGGGTATCAGAAGCTGAGAATAGACTTGGTGCTGTGGAAGATGAGATACATAACAATTCCATACAGCAGGAGAGATTGGACAAAAAACTTAAAGCAAATGAGCAGACAATGGAAAAATTAGTCAAAGAATGGGAACAGACGAAAATAGAAGTCTATGATAAGATCAACAGAAACAACTTAAGAATCATTGGAGTCCCAGAGACCCAGGAAGAAAATTTCCAGGAAGAATCAATGGTCAAGAACATCATTAAAGAGAAACTTCCAGAGCTAAAGAATATATGTGATCAAATCCTGCATGCCCAAAGAGTACCAACCAAAAGAGACCCCAGAAAAACCACCCCAAGACACATCCTAGTCACAATGACAAATCCCACAGATAGAGACAGAATTCTGAAAACAGCAAGATCAAAAGGGGAAATCATGTTCAAGCAAGCTTCCCTGAGATTTACAGCAGACCTGTCACCAGAAACACTCAATGCCAGAAAGCAGTGGTGGGATATTGTGACAAGACTGAATGAAATGAATGCTTCACCCAGAATACTATACCCAGCAAAACTCACTTTCCGGTTTGATGGAAGAATACATGGTTTCACAGACAAAAAACAGCTCAGAAACTTCACAGACACAAAACCAGTCTTAAGAGAAAAACTGAAAGACCTAATCTAAGACAAGACTACCCAAAAGACACACCAAATTTTGAAATAAAGATGGCGTTAAATACCAGGACAATTCTTTCTCTCAAAGTCAATGGACTAAATGCACCAGTTAAGAGACACAGAGTGGCTAAATGGATCAAAAAACTCAATCCAACCTTCTGCTGCCTACAAGAAACGCACCTGAATAGTCAGAACAAACATAGACTCAAAATAAAAGGCTGGAGAAAAATTATCCAAGCAAACAACACCCATAAAAAAGCTGGAGTGGCCATACTAATATCAGATAATGCAAACTTTATACTCAGGAAGGTTGTAAGGGACAAAGATGGTCATTTTATATTAATCAAGGGGTACGTAGAGCAGGAAGAATTCACTCTCCTAAACATATATGCACCGAATGAGGGGCCAGCAAAATATTTAATACAACTGTTGACAAATCTGAAAAATAATATAAACAACAACACAATAATTGTGGGGGACCTTAACACGGCTTTGTCAACACTGGACAGGTCAACCAGACTGAAACCCAACAAGAATATACTAGACCTGAGGAGAGAAATGGAAGAAAGAGGCCTAGTGGATATATATAGGACACTCCATCCCCAGAAACCTGGATACACATTCTTCTCCAATGTACATGGGACATTCTCCAGGATAGACTACATGCTGGCACATAAAACATACCTCCATAAGATCAAGAGGATAGAAATTTTGCAGACTACCTTTGCTGACCACAAGGCTCTGAAATTATTTGTGAATTCCAAAGGTACTCAGAAGAAACACTTTAACACCTGGAAGTTAAACAGCCTCATGCTCAAAAACCAGTGGGTCCGAGATGAAATCAAGGAGGAAATAAAAAGGTTCCTGGAAACAAATGACAATAAAGACACAAACTCTCAGAACTTATGGGACACAGCAAAAGCAGTACTGAGAGGAAAATTTATAGCTTTGCAAGCACACATCAGGAAGGAAGAAGGAGCTTACCTGAGTAGCTTAATGACACAGCTAATAGAACTAGAAAATGCTCAACAAAAGGACCCAAGAATAGGAAGACAGAAGGAAATAACAAAGCTGAGAGCAGAAATCAACGAAGTGGAAACTCAAAAAACAATCCGAAAGATCAACGAAAGCAAAAGTTGGTTCTTTGAAAAAATAAACAAGATTGATAGACCACTGGCAAACCTAACAAAGAAAGAGAGAGAGAGAAACTTGATAACTCGTATCAGGAATGAAAAAGGAGAGATCACTACTGATATGACAGAGATTCAAAGGGTAATCAGAAACTACTTTGAAAAACTCTACGCCACTAAAAATGAGAACCTGGAAGAAATGGATAAATTCTTGGACTCTTATAATCTTCCACGGTTGAAGGAAGAGGATGTAGCATATCTAAACACCCCCATCACCATTGATGAAATTAAAACAGTAATCAAATGTCTGCCGAAAAACAAAAGCCCAGGTCCAGATGGATTCACTAATGAATTCTATCAAACTTTCCAAGAGGAACTACTGCCTATCTTGGCAAGACTCTTTCATGAAATTGAACAAACAGAAACACTCCCAAATAGCTTTTATGAAGCCAACATCACCTTGATACCTAAACCAGACAGAGACGCTACCAAAAAAGAAAATTACAGACCAATATCACTGATGAATGCAGATGCAAAGATCCTCAACAAAATCCTGGCAAATAGGATTCAATGCCTCGTTAAGAAGATCATCCACTACGATCAAGTAGGTTTCATCTCAGGAATGCAAGGCTGGTTTAACATCCGTAAATCTATCAACATAATACACAACATCAATAACAAGAAAAATAAAAACCACATGATCATATCAATAGATGCAGAGAAAGCATTTGATAAGGTCCAACACCCATTCTTGATCAAAACTCTCAGCAAGATGGGAATGGAGGGAACCTTTCTCAATATAGTGAAGGCCATCTACCACAAGCCAGTGGCAAATATTATCCTCAATGGAGAAAAACTGAAAGCCTTCCCTCTAAATTCTGGCACAAGAAAAGGCTGTCCTCTCTCACCACTCCTATTCAACATAGCACTGGAAGTACTTGCTATAGCGATTAGGCAAGAAAAGGATATCAAGGGAATCCAGATAGGAAAGGAAGAAGTCAAGCTCTCACTGTTTGCAGATGACATGATACTCTACTTAGAAAACCCTAAAGACTCTATCAAAAAGCTTCTAGAAACAATAGACTCATATAGCAAGGTGGCAGGCTACAAAATTAACACACAAAAATCAATGGCCTTTCTATATACCAATAGTAATAAGGATGAAATGGACATTAAGAAAACAACCCCATTCACAATAGTGCCACACAAACTCAAATATCTTGGAATCAACTTGACTAAATATGTGAAGGACCTATACAAAGAAAACTATAAAACTCTGCTCCAAGAAATAACAGAGGACACACGGAAATGGAAACGCATACTCTGCTCATGGATTGGCAGGATTAACATCATCAAAATGTCAATACTCCCCAAGGCATTATACAGATTTAATGCCATCCCTCTAAAGATACCCATGACATTCTTCAAAGAAGTGGATCAGACACTTTTGAAATTCATTTGGAACAATAAACACCCTCGAATAGCTAAAGCAATCATTGGGAAAAAGAATATGGGAGGAATTACTTTTCCCAACTTTAAACTGTACTACAAAGCAACAGTTATCAAAACAGCATGGTATTGGAATAAGGATAGGTCCTCAGATCAGTGGAATAGGCTTGAATACTCAGAAAATGTTCCCCAGAGATACAACCATCTAATTTTTGATAAAGGAGCAGGAAATCCTAAATGGAGCAGGGAAAGCCTCTTCAACAAGTGGTGTTGGCACAATTGGATAGCCACTTGCAAAAAATTAAACTTAGACCCCCAGCTAACATCATGTACAAAGGTAAAATCCAAATGGATTAAAGACCTCGATATCAGCCCCAAAACCATAAGATATATAGAACAGCACATAGGCAAGTCACTCCAGGACATTACAGGCATCTTCAAGGAGGAAACTGCACTCTCCAAGCAAGTGAAAGCAGAGATTAACAGATGGGAATATATTAAGCTGAGAAGCTTCTGCACCTCAAAAGAAATAGTGCCCAGGATACAAGAGCCACCCACTGAATGGGAGAAACTATTCACCCAATACCCATCAGATAAGGGGCTAATCTCCAAAATATACAAGGCACTGACAGAACTCTACAAGAAAAAAACATCTAACCCCATCAAAAAATGGGGAGAAGAAATGAACAGACACTTTGACAAAGAAGTAATACACATGGCCAAAAGACACATGAAAAAATGTTCCATATCACTAATCATCAGGGAGATGCAAATCAAAACAACGATGAGATACCACCTCACACCCCAGAGAATGGCACACATCACAAAGAATGAGAATAAACAGTGTTGGCGGGGATGTGGAGAGAAAGGAACTCTTATCCACTGCTGGTGGGAATGCTGTCTAGTTCAACCTTTATGGAAAGCGATATGGAGATTCCTCCAAAAACTGGAAATCGAGCTCCCATACGATCCAGCTATACCACTCCTTGGAATATACCCTAGGAACACAAAAATACAATACAAAATACCCTTCCTTACACCTATATTCATTGCAGCTCTATTTACCATAGCAAGACTCTGGAAACAACCAAGATGCCCTTCAACAGACGAATGGCTAAAGAAACTGTGGTACATATAACAATGGAATATTATGCAGCTGTCAGGAGAGATGAAGTCATGAAATTTTCCTATACATGGATGTACATGGAATCTATTATGCTGAGTGAAATAAGTCAGAGAGAGAGAGAGAAAAACGCAGAATGGTCTCACTCATCTATGGGTTTTAAGAAAAATGAAAGACACCCTTGTAATAATAATTTTCAGACACAAAAGAGAAAAGAGCTGGAAGTTCCAGCTCACCTCAGGAAGCTCACCACAAAGAGTGATGAGTTTAGTTAGAGAAATAACTACATTTTGAATTGTCCTAATATTGAGAATGTACGAGGGAAATGTAGAGCCTGTTTAGGGTACAGGCAGGGGTTGGGTGGGGAGGAGGGTGATTTGGGACTTGGGTGATGGGAATGTTGCACTGGTGATGGGTGGTGTTCCTTTTATGACTGAAACCCAAACACAATCATGTATGTAATCAAGGTGTTTAAATAAAAAAAATATGCAAAAAAAAGAGCAGATTGAAAAATTTAAAAGGAAAGGCAATGAATGCCTACAAATGTAGTCACCATGTCTGCATTCAGCTTTGTAGTCTCATTCTATTCTCTAAAGTGATATAAATCAAGAAGTTAAAAATTATGAGTATATTGTTCATGCAGCTGAAAGTTGGCAATCTCAGGAGGAGAGGTGAGCATAGTCCCTGCTTGTCAAAGCCAAGCCTTTAGCACCCATTACCCACAGCCACTTCAACATTCATCTATAGCTCTCTACAGAGGCACCAATCTGACCAAACTCAGGTATGCCAATATTTGGGTTGACATCACCAGTACTTTTTTGGAATGAGTGCAGGCACTCTCACCCCACCTTTTAGTACTTCCAGACACTCAAATTTATGTCCCACAAAAGCTGCAGTATCAGCAAAGGAGCTTGGGACTCCTGGACTACACAGTCACATTCTAGCCATGTGACAGCTCTCTGCACCCCCCCTTTTTAATATTGTCAACCCCTTACAAAAGAGCAATTTAGTGGCTGGATCAATGGCACAGTTAGTAGGGCATTGCCTTGCACAAGGCTGACCTGTGACCAACCTGAGTTCTAATCCAGCATCCCATATGGGTCCCCAGCCTGTTAGGAGAAATTTCTGATCACAGAGCCAGGAATGATCACTGTGCATCACTGGATGTGGACCAACCTTCCTCCCCTCCAAAAAAAAACCCCAACAATTTAGACACCGATGTATAGCTGAAACCACCTAATAGAAACAAAAATTATAACAGAATGATCAACTAGCAATAAGAGCTTACTATAAACATTCTGACAATGACTTAATGTACTTTATTGCAAGACACAGTAAGTTTCAAAAACTTTTTGTATCCTTTCTTTCTTCTGTATTTTATTTTAATTTTTTTCTTTTTTAAATAATTTCACTGCCACTTACCTGGAAAATATGTATTTTTATCAACTATGTCGACTGTGTGATACATGTTTTTTAAATAAAGTAATTTATATTAGGAAAAAAAGAAAAGAGCAGTGAACTTGAAGACTGGAAAGAAAAATAAAGAGATTACTAAAGCATGATGTTGAGGAATATTATAATATATAATTATTCTTAATGTAACTATTGTGAGGAAAATATATACAAAAATATACTGTATGATTCCATCTAGAAAGAATTTTGGAAAGTATAAATATCTAATGGAAAAGAAATAATTATTTCTCTGAAAGTAGGGAGGGTAAAAAACTGTGAAAAAATACCAGGGGAAGAGAAATTTGGAAATAGATTATATTTATTATCTTGAATTGGTGACAGTTTCACAGGTGCATTCTTATGTTAAAACTTTTCAAATTGGGCCGGAGAGATAGTATGGAGATAGGGCATTTGCCTTTCATGCCGAAGGTCATTTGTTCAAATCCCGGCATCACATATGGTCCCCTGTGCCTGCCAAGAGCAATCTCTGAGCATAGAGCCAGGAATAACCCCTGAGGGATGCTGGGTGTAATCCAAAAACCAAAAAATAAAAAAATAATAAATAAAATAATAAAATAAAAACTTTTCAAATTATACATTTTGTAGAGGGGGTGGAAAAAAAGAAAAAAATTATACATTTTGTTTTGAATTTATTTTTTGTTGATTTAATTTGATTTCACCAGTGAACCTAGGTACCTGGGATTTCTTCTAATATTTGTCTGGCATTGAGAACCTTATGCTTCTGGTGTTCTGGAGGTGTTGTGATTATCTTATTAAACTTATTATTAGGGACCTCAGTGGTGGTGCTAGAGATAAGGTGTCTGCTTTGCAAGCACTAGCCTAGAGGTTCAATTCCTCGGTGTCCCATATGGTCCCTCCAAGCCAGGGGCAGTTTCTGAGCTCATAGCCAGGAGTAACCCCTGAGTGTCAATGGGTGTGGCCCCGCAAAAAAATGAAACCTTATTATTAAAATAAATTAATATCTAGAGAAGTTAAATGAATTCCTAAGACTAACAGTTTAGAGACAAGTAACTTGTTTTTAATTTTTTATTTGACTGTTAGTGGCTTGAGAAGACTATATCAAAGCTTTCAATGTGCGTCTTAAAATTTCTGCATTTAAAAATCTCTAATAATAAATGTTGTTGATAAATTCTTTTAATATGTGTAGTATTTTCTCTCCCAACTTTGCATTTTAAATTGGTTAATTAAAAAGTCAGTATCCTTATCTCTTCCTGGTCAATAAACATAATTCACAAGCGCAAATAGTTTATTCTGAGAAACAAAACAAAACACTTAGGTGATAGCCATGTTTTTCTCAGAAGAAATCTCCTTGCTGACACCTAAATATTGAACTTACAGTCAAAGAACATTAAAAAAAATAAGGCAGAACCCATGTACAATTACTTTGTCCACAAGTCCCCAGATTGTAGTACATTATAACATTTCTTAGCAGTACACAAAGCAACCTTAACCCATGAGATTTATGTGACTCTTTTTTTTAAATCTATTTAAACACCTTAATTACATACATGATTGTGTTTGGGTTTCAGTCATGTAAAGAACACCCCCCATCACCAGTGCAACTTCCCATCACCAATGTCCCAAGTCTCCCTCCTCCCCACCCGACCCCCGCCTGTACTCTAGAGAGGCTCTCCATTTTCCTCGTACATTCTCGTTATTAGGAAAGTTCAAAATGTAGTTATTTCCCTAACTAAACTCATCACTCTTTGTGGTGAGCTTCCTGAGGTGAGCTGGAACTTCCAGCTCTTTTCTCTTTTGTGTCTGAAAATTATTATTACAAGGGTGTCTTTCATTTTTCTTAAAACCCATAGATGAGTGAGACCGTTTTGCGTTTTTCTCTCTCTCTCTCTGACTTATTTCACTCAGCATAATAGATTCCGTGTACATCCATGCATAGGAAAATTTCATGACTTCATCTCTCCTGACAGCTGCATAATATTCCATTGTGTATATATACCACAGTTTCTTTAGCCATTCTTCTGTTGAAGGGCATCTTGGTTGTTTCCAGAGTCTTGCTATGGTAAATAGTGCTGCAATGAATATAGGTGTAAGGAAGGGGTTTTTGTATTGTATTTTGAGTTCCTAGGGTATATTCCAAGGAGTGGTATAGCTGGATCGTATGGGAGCTCGATTTCCAGTTTTTGGAGGAATCTCCATATCGCTTTCCATAAAGGTTGAACTAGACGTCATTCCCACCAGCAGTGGATAAGAGTTCCTTTCTCTCCACATCCCCGCCAACACTGTTTATTCTCATTCTTTGTGATGTGTGCCATTCTCTGGGGTGTGAGGTGGTATCTCATCGTTGTTTTGATTTGCATCTCCCTGATGATTAGTGATGTGGAACATTTTTTCATGTGTCTTTTGGCCATGTGTATTTCTTCTTTGTCAAAGTGTCTGTTCATTTCTTCTCCCCATTTTTTGATGGGGTTAGATGTTTTTTTCTTGTAGAGTTCTGTCAGTGCCTTGTATATTTTGGAGATAAGCCCCTTATCTGATGGGTATTGGGTGAATAGTTTCTCCCACTCAGTGGGTGGCTCTTGTATCCTGGGCACTATTTCCTTTGAGGTGCAGAAGCTTCTCAGCTTAATATATTCGCATCTGTTAATCTCTGCTTTCACTTGCTTGGAGAGTGCAGTTTCCTCCTTGAAGATGCCTGTAATGTCCTGGAGTGTTTTACCTATGTGCTGTTCTATATATCTTATGGTTTTGGGGCTGATATCGAGGTCTTTAATCCATTTGGATTTTACCTTTGTACATGATGTTAGCTGGGGGTCTAAGTTCAATTTTTTGCAAGTGGCTATCCAATTATGCCAATACCACTTGTTGAAGAGGCTTTCCCTGCTCCATTTAGGATTTCCTGCTCCTTTATCAAAAATTAGGTGGTTGTATGCCTGGGGAACATTTTCTGAGTATTCAAGCCTATTCCACTGATCTGAGGACCTGTCCTAATTCCAATAACATGCTGTTTTGATAACTATTGCTTTGTAGTACAGTTTAAAGTTGGGGAAAGTAATTCCTCCCATATTCTTTTTCCCAATGATTGCTTTAGCTATTCGAGGGTGTTTATTGTTCCAAATGAATTTCAAAAGTGTCTGACCCACTTCTTTGAAGATTGTCATGGGTATCTTTAGAGGGATGGCATTAAATCTGTATAATGCCTTGGGGAGTATTGCCATTTTGATGATGTTAATCCTGCCAATCCATGAGCAGGGTATGCGTTTCCATTTCCGTGTGTCCTCTGTTATTTCTTGGAGCAGAGTTTTATAGTTTTCTTTGCATAGGTCCTTCACATATTTAGTCAAGTTGATTCCAAGATATTTGAGTTTGTGTGGCACTATTGTGAATGGGGTTGTTTACTTAATGTCCATTTCATCCTTATTACTATTGGTGTATAGAAAGGCCATTGATTTTTGTGTGTTAATTTTGTAGTCTGCCACCTTGCTATATGAGTCTATTGTTTCTAGAAGCTTTTTGATAGAGTCTTTAGGGTTTTCTAAGTAGAGTATCATGTCATCTGCAAACAGTGAGAGCTTGACTTCTTCCTTTCCTATCTGGATTCCCTTGATATCTTTTTCTTGCCTAATCGCTATAGCAAGTACATCCAGTGCTATGCTAAATAGGAGTGGTGAGAGAGGACAGTCTTTTCTTGTGCCAGAATTTAGAGAGAAGGCTTTTAGTTTTTCTCCACTGAGGATAATATTTGCCACTGGCTTGTGGTAGATGGCCTTCATTATATTGAGAAAGGTTCCCTCCATTCCCATCTTGCTGAGAGTTTTGATCAAGAATGGGTGTTGGATCTTATCAAATGCTTTCTCTGCCTCTATTGATATGATCATGTGGTTTTTATTTTTCTTGTTATTGATGTTGTGTATTATGTTGATAGATTTACGGATGTTAAACCAGCCTTGCATTCCTGGGATGAAACCTACTTGATCGTAGTGGATGATCTTCTTAACGAGGCTTTGAATTCTATTTCCCAGGATTTTGTTGAGCATCTTTGTATCTACATTCATCAGTGATATTGGTCTGTAATTTTCTTTTTTTGTAGCATCTCTGTCTGGTTTAGGTATCAAGGTGATGTTGGCTTCATAAAAGCTATTTGGAAGTGTTTCCGTTTGTTCAATTTCATGAAAGAGTCTTGCCAAGATTGGCAGTAGTTCCTCTTGGAAAGTTTGATAGAATTCATTAGTGAATCCATCTGGACCTGGGCTTTTGTTTTTTTGGCAGACATTTGATTACTGTTTTAATTTCATCAATGGTGATGGGGGTGTTTAGATATGCTACATCCTCTTCCTTCAACTGTGGAAGATTATAAGAGTCCAAGAATTTATCCATTTCTTCCAGGTTCTCATTTTTAGTGGCGTAGAGTTTTGCAAAGTAGTTTCTGATTACCCTTTGAATCTCTGTCATATCATTAGTGATCTCTCCTTTTTTATTTCTCTTTTTTTTGGTTTTTGGGCCACACCCTGTGAGGCTCAGGGGTTACTCCTGGCTATGCGCTCAGAAGTTGCTCCTGGCTTCTTGGGGGACCATATGGGACGCCGGGGGATCGAAACGTGGTCCGTCCTAGGCTAGCGCAGGCAAGGCAGGCACCTTACCTCCAGCGCCACCGCCCGGCCCCTTCCTTTTTTATTTCTGATACGAGTTATCAAGTTTCTCTCTCTCTCTTTCTTTGTTAGGTTTGCCAGTGGTCTATCAATCTTGTTTATTTTTTCAAAGAACCAACTTCTGCTTTCGTTGATCTTTCGATTGTTTTTTGGGTTTCCACTTCATTGAGTTCTGCTCCCAGCTTTGTTATTTCCTTCTGTCTCTATATATTTCGGTCCTTTTGTTGAGCATTTTTTAGTTCTATTAGCTGTGTCATTAAGCTACTCAGGTAAGCTCCTTCTTCCTTCCTGATGTGTGCTTGCAAAGCTATAAATTTTCCTCTCAGTACTGCTTTTGCTGTGTCCCATAAGTTCTGATAGTTTGTGTCTTGATTGTCATTTGTTTCCAGGAACCTTTTGATTTCCTCCTTGATTTCATCTCGGACCCACTAGTTATTGAGCATGAGGCTGTTTAACTTCCAGGTGTTAAAGTGTTTCTTCTGAGTCCCTTTGGAGTTCACAAATAATTTCAGAGCCTTGTGGTCAGCGAAGGTAGTCTGCAAAATTTCTATCCTCTTGATTTTATGGAGGTATGTTTTTTGTGCCAGCATGTAGTCTATCCTGGAGAATGTCCCATGTACATTGGAGAAGAATGTGTCCAGGTTTCTGGGGATGGAGTGTCCTATATATATCCACTAGGCCTCTTTCTCCATTTCTCTCCTCAGGTCTAGTATATTCTTGTTGGGTTTCAGTCTGGTTGACCTGTCCAGTGTTGACAAAGCCGTGTTAAGGTCCCCCACAATTACTGTGTTGTTGTTGATATTATTTTTCAGATTTGTCAACAGTTGTATTAAATATTTTGCTGGCCCCTCATTCGGTGCATATATGTTTAGGAGAGTGAATTTTTCCTGCTCTACGTACCCCTTGATTAATATAAAATGTCCATCTTTGTCCCTTACAACCTTCCTGAGTATAAAGTTTGCATTATCTGATATTAGTATGGCCACTCCAGCTTTTTTATGGGTGTTGTGTGTTTGAATAATTTTTCTCCAGCTTTTTATTTTGAGTCTATGTTTGTTCTGACTATTCAGGTGCGTTTCTTGTAGGCAACAGAAGGTTGGATTGAGTTTTTTGATCCATTTAGCCACTCTGTGTCTCTTGACTGATGCATTTAGTCCATTGACGTTGAGAGAAAAATTGTCCTGGTATTTAACGCCATCTTTATTTTCGAAATTTGGTGTGTCTTTTGGGTAGTCTTGTCTTAGATTAGGTCTTTCAGTTTTTCTCTTAAGACTGGTTTTGTGTCTGTGAAGTTTCTGAGCTGTTTTTTGTCTGTGAAACCATGTATTCTTCTGTCAAACCGGAAAGTGAGTTATGCTGGGTATAATATTCTGGGTGAAGCATTCATTTCGTTCAGTCTTGTCACAATATCCCACCACTGCTTTCTGGCATTGAGTGTTTCTGGTGACAGGTCTGCTGTAAATTTCAGGGAAGCTTGCTTGATTGTGATTTCCCCTTTTGATCTTGCTGTTTTCAGAATTCTGTCTCTATCTGTGGGATTTGTCATTGTGACTAGGATGTGTCTTGGGGTGGATTTTCTGGGGTCTCTTTTGGTTGGTACTCTTCGGGCATGCAGGATTTGATCACATATATTCTTTAGCTCTGGAAGTTTCTCTTTAATGATGTTCTTGACCGTTGATTCTTCCTGGAAATTTTCTTCCTGGCTCTCTGGGACTCCAATGATTCTTAAGTTGTTTCTGTTGATCTTATCATAGACTTCTATTTTCATCTCTTCCCATTCTTTGACTAATTTTTCCATTGTCTGCTCATTTGCTTTAAGTTTTTTGTCCAATCTCTCCTGCTGTATGGAATTGTTATGTATCTCATCTTCCACAGCACCAAGTCTATTCTCAGCTTCTGATACCCTGTCCCAGAGCTTATCCATTTTGTCATTCACTTCGTTTACTGACTTTTCAGTCTTGTTAGTTGACATGTTATTTCAGTTTGGAGTTTTGTGTTTTCTGTCTTCCTATTTTCTTGGTTCTTATTAGTGTTCTGTTCAACTCGATCCATGGTTTCTTGGAGTTCTTTGAGCATCTTCCATATTGCTAGTCTAAAGTCCTTATCTGAGAGGTTGATTAGTTGGTTGGTCATTATCTTGTCCTCAGAATTGTCATCTTCATTCTCTATGTCTGATGCTGGCCTGCGTTGTTTCCCCATTGTCACACTTGTATTGTGGGTTTTTCTACGTGTTGTGGTGGTATTCATTGTCTATATGATGCCGGCGGCACACTCTTCTGGCTCCTCCCTTTCTGGATGTGCTAACTTGCCTCTAAGGGAGGGGACTCCTCCGTGGATGAAGCCTCACAGTGGGTCAAATCTTAGGCCCGAGTATGCAACAGAGAAGACAGTCCGTAGAGAAATGTTTGCTTCTGTGATATAGCGCTGTTCTTAGTGTGATTTTTCCTTCTTGTTGCAATGGTGTTCTTTCCTTAGAAAGAGTGCACGGCCGCGTAGCGAAGCGGAGCCAAAGTGCTCCGCTGGAGCCTCTTTTTGCCCCACTTGCAAGAGTTTCATGCAAGAGGACAGTAGACAGACATATACAGGTCACACTCACAGTTTTTCACAGTTGGTCCCCACTTGGCCGGTGTACTTTTGTGGATTTTCCCGGCCTGGTGTCACACACAGGGAGCCAGCTTTTGGAAAGGCTTGCCAGTTTTCATGCTCTGTAGTCCCTCCCTGAAAAAGGCCTCTGGGCGAGCGAGTTTTCTGGAGACTCTTTTTTGCCCCACTCGCAAGAGTTTCACGCAAGAGGACAGTAGACAGACATATACAGGTCACACTCACAGTTTTTCACAGTTGGGCCCCACTGGGCCGGTGTACTTTCGTGGATTTTCCCCGCCTGGTGTCACACACAGGGAGCCGGCTTTTGCAAAGGCTTGCCAGTTTTCATCGATTTATGTGACTCTTAAACATTGAAGGCATAGTATTTTTTTTAATATTTTCATGCATATATATTAGTTTAAGTTAACATCAAAAGTTTGAGGTTTTTTTTTAAGGGTTAGTCAAAAGGGCACAGTAAAAACGGTGTTAGAGTGGCAACTATTGTTTGCATAAGCCCACCAAAATATGGGTAATATGGAAAGGAAAAGTCTTGGTCTAAATACAAGGAGACCCCTACCCCTGAAGTTTCCTGGCATAAGACCAACTCTAGGCTCCAGACAAACTATTTTATTCAATCCAAGTCATTTCTGTAGTGCCAATACAGTTTTATTTTTCACGCAGTCCTTTTGTTGTCATTAGGTTTCTGTATTAAAGATCCTGGAATATGCATATCCTACATTGAAGTCAGGCTGGTGTGGAGTATCCTCTAGTTTCACCTCACAATTAAGGGGCAATACAGAAAGCCCTGTCCAGTAAGCAGGTCATTGTTCTTGTTAAGTCTTTTCAGTGTTAAGGGAAGTCTCTTTTGAGTAGGTCGATGTCAGAGCAGTGGTAGGGTCTTCCCAGGTAGAGGATGGCCTCCAGGTGATGTTATAGACAACCTGGATATTTCGTAGATGTCTTCTCTAGATCAGGCGTGAATGGAAGTCTGTGCCAGGCCTTTATGTCAATGTTCAGGGTGTAAGGTCCTATTGCACTACAAGATTTGTGTGTTCCCATCTCTATTAGATAAGAACTTATTTGTATTATAGTATTTTCTCGTTTTAGTGTGCCTATGCAAACAAGAAATAAAGCCACATGGCATTATCAGTGTATATGGGAGCATAAGAACATGTCCAACAATACCCATGACTTGGTTCAAACATAAGCATTAAACTGAGGGATTCTTTCACAACAAATTTCATATTGAACAGTTCACAAAAAGAAGATAAAAAAAAGGAGGGGAAATAGTCACTGTATAAGAAAATATTCAGCAAAAGTTATATCTGTAAAAGAAATCACACATAAAATGTTGAAAAGACATACATGTCCTTTTTTATGCCTTTTGGAATAGTTGTGTGGGTGTTAACTCCAGGACACCACTTTGGTCTGTGACTTAGGACTCTACAGTACTTAAGTTAAAAAGGGTAAATGAGGAGTAATGATGATAGGGGTTAAGAGATATAAGAAAAAAATGATCTTTAGTAGGTGTGTGCGAAAGGGCAAAGTACAAAATGGACATTCTGCATAGATAAAAACATAATTCAATGATAGTGAGTACTATTAATGTATCTTGTGCAGTTTTGAAAATATAGACTGGTAAGAGATTACCAGTGACTATTTCAAGAAGGAGTCCTCCCTTAGGAGCCAAGTGGGGAATCAGGGAAAGCCTAAGGTAAACTTCAAGCTCCACCCAGGGACCCACCTCGCAGGCTTGCCCAGGCATGTGGCCCGGGGAAGCCCTGGAGATCTGGAGTTAGGCGGTAGAGGGTTACTGGGGTTACCCAAGTCCCGCACCCCCCTAGGCCTGGTTAAGAAGGCCTCTGGCATGGCAGAGGCCTGCCGAACCTATGCTGCTAGACTCCCGGCTCCCAGGAAGGAAAGAGATTCTTCAAGAAGTTGGGAGGCTGGAAGTTCAGAGCCCCACCCAGACCTTCCCTAAGGAGACAACTGGGGAATGGGGGAAAGCCTAGGGTACCTTCAAGCTCCGCCAAGGGACCCCACTTACTGGCTGCCCAGGCATGTGGCCCACTGAAGCCCTGGAGATCTGGAGCAAGATGGTAGAGGGGTGCTGGGATTACCCAAGTCCTGCACCCCCCCAGGCCTGGTTTAGAAGGCCTCTGGCATGGCAGAGGCTTGCCGATCCCTATGCTGCTAGACTCCTGGCTCCCAGGAAGGAAAGAGATCCTTCAAGAAGCTGGGAGGCCAGAAGTTCAGAGTCCCACCCAGACACTTCCTGAGGAGCCAAATGTGGAATGGGGGAAAGCCTAGGGTACCTTCAAGCTCCACCAAGGGACCCAACTCGATGGCTTGCCCAGGCATGTGGCCCGGGGAAACCCTGGAGATCTGGAGTTAGGCGGTAGAGGAGTGCTGGGGTTACCCAAGTCGCACCCCCCCTTGGCTTTGTTAAGAAGGCCTCTGGCATGGAGGAGGCCTGCCGTTCCCCATGCTGCTAAACTCCTGGCTCCCAGGAAGGAAAGAGATCCTTCAAGAAGCTGGGAGGCCAGAAGTTCAGAGTCCCACCCAGACCCTCCCTAAGGAGCAAATGTGGAATGGGGGAAAGCCTAGGGTACCTTCAAGCTTGCCAAGGGACCCAACTCGATGGCTTGCCCAGGCATGTGGCCCAGGGAAACTCTGGAGATCTGGAGCAAGGCGGTAAAGGGGTGCTGGGGTTACCAAAGTCCTGCACCCCCCTAGGCCTGGTTAAGAAGGCCTCTGGCATGGCAGAGACCTGCCAAACTCCAAGCTGTTGGACTCCCGCGATAGCCATGGTTTCAATATTGAAATGTTTAGCCAGTTGGCATTATGCCACTTACACATACAGATGATTAATTTAATTTTTATATTACTTGACCACAACATCCTGCTTTTTTGGCATTTTGCCTGTTATTAAAGTATTAGAGCGCTTCAATGATATTGCTTCATAAATGATTGAGAGGAGGTAATACAAACTACCACTAGACAAGTAAGTTTGGGAAATTAGGTTTTCTTGGTTAAACTACTTTGAGTGACCCTCATTTACACTGCTGAAAAGTGGAAATAAGTTTACTATGAAAATATGTCAATATGCAACTGAATTTCATGGAAATTTTTGGGATTCTGTATCTTTTGCATGGACTTGCATTTTAGTATATGTGCTGTTTTCATTTTGACTTCTAATGTACTCTAACTCATTTGTTCAAGCAATTACATGGCAATTCATGGCATCTCTGTTGAATTAACATAACATTTATTTCCCATTTCCCCTGACTTAGGAATGTCTTCTTTTTTAGAATTCATTGAAAAAAATTTTCAGGAACTCTGCTGGAACTCAGATGCCAGCACCCCTATCTGCCTGTCTTCTGTGCTGTGCTCCATTATTGGCCTGATTTCATCCTGTGTGTGGCTCCATCTGTGCATGGCTAGCCTTCCCTGGAGGTGAGTTTACATGCCCAGAAAAGGGAAGCTGCTGAACTCTGCTGGAACTCAGATGCCAGCACCCCTATCTACCTGTCTTCTGTGCTATGCTGCATTCTCAGCCTGATTTTATCCTGTTTGTGGCTCATCTGCAGACGGCTAGCCTTCCCCGGAGATGAGTTTACACTGCCAGAAAGGGAGAAGCCAGAGGAACGCAACCACTCCGCATTGCTACATGGCTTTGCACATCATTTAGCCAATGAATACAGCAAAAACACGTAGAAAAACCCACAATACAAGTGTTACAATGGGGAAACAATGCAGGCCAGCGCCAGACATAGAGAATGAAGATGGCAACTCAGATGACAAGAACATGGCCAACCAACTAGTCAGTCTCTCAGAAAAAGAGTTTAGAGTCAAAATATGGAAGATGTTCAAAGAAATCAAAGAAAATATAGAAAAGAACACTAATAAGAACCAAGAGAATATGAAGATAGAAATGAGAAAACTCCAAACTGAAATTTCAGGTCCAATAACGGGTCTGAAAAACTTAGTAGATGAATAGAAGAAAACATGGTTGAGCTTTCCCATAGGTTAACAGCAGCTGAGGATAGAATTAGTACACTGAAAGATGAGATGAATAATAACTCCATACAGCAGAAGAGACTGGAAAAAAGCCTTAAAGCAAATGATCAAACAATAGAAAAATTACTCAAAGAATGGGAACAGATGAAAACAGAAGTCTATGATAAGCTCAACAGAAACAATGTAAGAATCATTGGAGTCCCAGACCCAGGAAGAAAATCTCCAGGAAGAATCAATGGTCAAAAACATCATTAAAGAGAAACTACCAGAGTTAAAGAATACATGTGATCAAATCCTGCATGCCTGAAGAGTACCAACTAAAAGAGACCCCAGAAAAACCACCCCAAGACACATCCTAGTCACAATGACAAACCCCATAGATAGAGACAGAATTTGGAACACAGCAAGATCAAAAAAAAAGAAATTACATTCAAGGGAACATTCTTGAGATTTACCTCCGAACTGTCACAAGAAACTCTCAAGGCCAGAAGGCAGTGGGTGGGACATAGTGACAAAACTCAATGAAATAAATGCTTCACCTAGAATACTGCACCCAGAAAAACTCACTTTCAGGTTTGAAGAAAGAACACATGGCTTCACAGACAAAAAACAGCTCAGAAATTTTAAAGGATCAAAACCAGTCTTAAAAGAAAAACTGAAAGACCTACTTTAAGACAAGACTGACCAACATAGACACCAAACTTCGATAGAAAAATGGCACTAAATCCAAGGACAATTCTTTCTCTCAATGTCAATAGACTAAATGCACCAGTTAAGAGATACAGAGTGGTTAAATGGATCAAAAACTCAACCCAACCTTCTGCTGCCTACAAGAAATGCACCTGAATAGTCAGAACAAGCATAGACTCAAAATAATAGGCTGGAGGAAAATCATCCAAGCAAACAACACCCATAAAAAAGCTGGAGTGGCCATACTAATATCAGATGATGCAAATTTTACTTAGGAAAGTTGTAAGGGACAAATATGGACATTTTGTATTAATCAAGGGGTATGTACAGCAGGAAGAAATCACTCTCCTAAACATATATGCAACAAATGATGGGACAGAAAAATATTTAATACAATTGTTGACAAATTTGAAAAATAGTATCAATAACAACACAATAATAGTGGGAGACCTCAGCACAGCATTGTCAACAATTGATAGGTCAACCAGACCGAAACCCAACAAGAATGTACTAGACCTGAAAAGAGAAATGAAAGAAAGAGGCCTAGTAGATATATATAGGACACTCCACCCCCAGAAACCTGGATACACATTCTTCTCTAATGTGCTTGGGACATTCTCCAGGATAGACTACATGCTAGCACATAAAACATACCTCCATAATATCAAGACGATAGAAATTTTGAAGGCTACCTTCGCTGACAAAAGGCCCTGAAATTATATGTGAACTACAAAGGGACACAGAAGAAAAACTTTAATACCTGGAAGTTAAACAGCCTCATACTAAATAACCAGTGGTTCTGAGATGAAATCAAAGAGGAAATCAAAACCTTCCTGGAAACAAATGACAATAGAGACACAAACTCTCAGAACTTATGGGACACAGCAAAAGCAGTACTGAGAGGAAAATTTATAGCTTTGCAAGCACATATCAAGAAAGAAGGGGCATACCTGTATAGCTAATGATGCAACTCATAGAATTAGAAAGTGCTAAACAAAAGGAACCACAAATAGAAGACAGAAGAAAATAACAAAGCTGCGAGCAGAAATCAATGAAGTGGAAACCCAAAAAACAATCCGAAAGATCAATAAAAGCAGAAGTTGGTTCTTTGAAAAAATAAACAAGATTGATAGACCACTGGCAAAATTAACAAAGAAAGAGAGAGAAACTTGATAACTCATATTAGGAATGAAAAAGGAGAGATCACTACTGATATGACAGAGATTCAAAGGGTAATCAGAAACTAGTTTGAGAAACTATGCCACTAAAAATGAGAACCTGGAAGAAATGGATAAATTCTTGGATTCATATAATCTTCCACGGTTGAAGGAAGAGGATGTAGCATATCTAAATCCCATCACTACTGAGGAAATTATGACAGTAATCAAATGTCTGCTAAAAACAAAAGCCCAGGCCCAGATGGATTCACTAATGAATTCTTTCAAACATTTTAAGAAGAACTACTACCGATACTGTCATGACTCTTTCATGAAATCGAAGAAATGGGAACACTTTCAAGTAGCTTTTATAAAACCAACATCACCGTGATAACTAAACCAGACAGCAATGCTACCATAAAAGAAAATTACAGACCAATATCGCTGATGAACACAGATGCAAAGATCCTCAATAAAATCCTGGCAAATAGGATTCAATACCTCATTAAGAAGATCATCCACTATGACCAAGTAGGTTTCATCCCAGGAATGCAAGGCTGGTTTAACATCCATAAATCTATCAACACAATACACAACATCAACAACAAGAAAAATAAAAACCACATGATCATATCAATGGATGCAGAGAAAGCATTTGATAAGGTCCAACACCCATTCTTGATCAAAACTGTCAGCAAGATGGGAATGAAAGTAACCTTTCTTAATATAGTTAAGGACATATACGACAAGCCAGTGGCAAATATCCTCAATGGAGAAAAACTAAAATCTTTCCCTCTAAATTCTGGAACAAGACAAGGCTGTCCTCTCTCACCACTCCTATTCAACATAGCACTGGAAGTACTTGCTATAGCGATTAGACAAGAAAAAAATATCAAGGGAATCCAGATAGGAAAGGAAGAAGTCAAGCTCTCACTGTTTGCAGATGACATGATACTCTACTTAGAAAACCCTAAAGACTCTACCAAAAGCTTCTAGAAACAATAGACTCATATAGCAAGGTGGCAGACTACAAAATTAACACACAAAAATCAATGGCCTTTCTATACACCAATAGTAATAAGGAAGAAATGGACATTAAGAAAACAACCCCATTCACAATAGTGCCACACAAACTCAAACATCTTGCAATCAACTTGACTAAAAATGTGAAGGACCTATACAAAGAAAACTATAAAACTCTGCTCCAAGAAATAAGAGAGGACACACGGAAATGGAAACGCATACCCTGCTCATGGACTGGCAGGATTAACATCATCAAAATGGCAATACTCCCCAAGTATTGTACAGATTTAATGTGATCCCTCTAAAGATACCCATGGCATTCTTCAAAGAAGTGGATCAGGCACTTTTGAAATTCATTTGGAACAATAATCTCCTTAAAATAGCTAAAGCAATCATTGGGAAAAGAATAAGGGAGGAATTACTTTCCCCAACTTTAAACTTTACTACAAAGCAATATTTATCAAAATAGCATGGTATTGGAATAAAGACAGCACCTCAGATCAGTGGAATAGGCTTGAATACTCTGAGAATGTTCCCCAGACATACAATCACCTAATTTTTGATAAAGGAGCAAGAAATCCTAAATGGAGCAAAGAAAGCCTCTTCAACAAGTGGTGTTGGCATAACTGGCTAGACACTTGCAAAAAGTTGAACTTAGACCCCCAGTTAACCTCATGTATGAAGGTAAAATCCATATGAATTAAAGACCTCGATATCAGACCTGAAACCATAAGATATATAGAAAAACGTGTAGGCAAAACACTCCAGGACACTGAGACTACAGGCATCTTCAAGGAGGAAACAGCTCTCTCTAAGCAAGTGAAAGCAGTGATTAACAGATGGGAATATATTAAGATGAGAAGCTTCTTCTCCTCAAAGGAAATAGGACCCAGGATAAAAGAGCCACCCACTAATTGGAAGAAGCTATTCACCCAATACCCATCAGACAAGGGGCTAATCTCCAAAATATACAAAGCACTGACAGAATTTTACAAGAAAAAAACATCTAATCCCATCAAAAAATGGGGAGAAGATATGGACAGACACTTTGACAAAGAAGAAATACAAATGGCCAAAATACACATGAAAAAATGCTCCACATCACTAATCATCAGGGATATGCAAATCAAAACAAGTATGAGGAACCACTTCACACTACAGAGATTGGCACTCATTACAAAGAATGGAAATAAACAGTGTTGGCGGGATGCAGAGAAAGGAACTCTTATCCACTGCTGGTGGGAATGCCATCTAGTTCAACCTTTATGGAAAACGATATGGAGGTTCCTCCAAAAACTGGAAATTGAGCTCCCATACGATCCAACTATACCACTCCTAGGAATATACCCTAGGAACACAAAAATACAATACAAAAATCCCTTCCTTACACCTATATTCATTGCATCACTATTTACCATAGCAAGACTCTGGAAATTACCAAGATACCCTTCAACAGATGAATGGCTAAAGAAACTGTGTTATATATACACAATGGAATATTATGCAGCTGTCAGGAGAGATGAAGTCATGAAATTTTCCTATGGTAAAGTATAGTTTTGAAATAAGTCATAGAGAGAGAGCAAAACACAGAATCATCTCACTCATCTATGTGTTTTAAGAAAAATAAAAGACATTCTTGCAATAACAATAATTAACAGACATAAAAGAGAGAAGGGCTGAAAGCTACAACTCACCTCATGAAGCTCACCACAAACAAGGATATGTTTTGTTAGATAAATAACTACATTTCGGAGTATCCTAATAATGAGAATGTATGAAGGAAATAGAAAGCCTGTCTATAGGACAGGCGGGGGTTGGGTGGGGAGCAGGGAGACTTGGGACAATAGTGATGGGAATGTTGCACTGGTGATGGGTGGTGTTTTTTACATGAATGAAACCCAAACAACACAATCATGTATGTAATCAAGTGTTTAAATAAAAATATATTAAAAAATGAAAAAATGTTAAAGATAATTAAAAGCTTTTTCCTCAGCTAACAAAACAGGCTTTACTCAAAAATTTAAAAGTGAATATTTCTTCTTCACAGTCAGATAAGTCACATATGAACCAGGATGCAGATATGAACATCGAAGTGTAAATTACTTCTTTTGCTCTCTTGAAAGCAAATTTTTTTATGGCTTGTCTTCTACAAAGTTGTTTTCTGTCTCATACATTTTTTCCCTCTCCTTCTTACTAAATTTATTTAAAAAAAAGCAATTTGATCATCAATAAAAAAGGAAACCTTTGACTAGGAGACTTTGTCTTGCTGGATTCAGAATTGACTTTGAGTAAAAGCCCACTACTCCTTTTTGTTTCAGAAAACAGATAAGGATATAAACAAGGAAACAAGGAAATCTCAGTCCTTTTGAAATGAAGAAGTTGGGTTTTTGGTATCAGGATAAATTGCTCACCAGTATGAATCTTTATGCAGACATCAATATTTTGGAGCTGGCAGAGAGAGACATAATCTCTGTTGAGAACTTCTTAGAAAAACACAGGGCCTGGAAAGCATTTCAAACTCAATCAATCCAAGAATATAAGAAGTTCTTTAGCAATTAAATGAGATTAAAAAATAAAGAATCTCATAGTAAATAAATCTGCTTTTCTTTGCTCTAAATACATCCATTCTGTAAGTTATGCATGAATTTTTACTATTTGCAGAGGAACAAGTAGCCAAAAGTCGTCAATGTTTTATAAACTGTCACTAATCCTCTGCTTAAACTTTCTCTCCTCTTTTCCCCATCTCTTAGATTTTTTTTGTGTTGCCTGATATTTAGCAGTTTCTTTTATGCTGTCATTATTAGTGTTCTTGAGAAGTAAGGTTGAGCTATGCAATAGAAGCAGCTGTAATACAGGGACCACTACCTTGTTGCTGACTGGCCCCACTACTCCTGGGGAGATGAGAAAATGTAAATGTCTAGATGGATTTCTTTATGTCATGGACATTATAAATCTGCCACTCTCACCAAGACAGCTATCAACTTATAGCCAATACCCTCTTGATGTCTGCTGCATGAGAAACTCTACCTATTATCTGAATTTTGGTGTAGTTGTGGTTCTCGTGCTGATATAAAATTATGCTTTTTAGAAAAAGAAAATGTCAAATGAATGACACAAATTTTATTTGCATTTTGTCTTTATTGTTTAATATTTATGGCTTATTTTCTCTCAGAAAGGAAGCTCAGGACAAAATAAACAGTGAAGTGAAATAATTTTTGTTTAGGAAAAAGGGAGTATGGTAAAGTAGAAAAAAAAAAAAAGAAAAAAGGAGAAAGGAGAAAAAAATGTGCCTGGAAAAAAGAAAATAAATAACACATAGTTGAGAAGGGCTGTTGACTCCAGAATGCTGAGTTGTTGCTTGGAAAGATAGTTTAGTGCCTTTTTCAAGCTACTTTTCTAAGTCTTTCTGTGCAAGTAAAGATCCATTGCTACAGAGATGTTCAGGAATTGAACTCTAATCTTCTTTTAGTCTTGCTGCTGCTGAATTGTCATGGGAGAATAAAACTTTCTGGTTAGGATTGGGTAATCTTAATTCTAGAGCTTCAGCTGTTTATCTTTTTCAGATTATATAATGGTTTTATGGTTTTTTGAAATTTATTTGCCAACATCACCCCCTCGTAACTACATACTTCATTTTTTCCCCCACTGGACACCATCTTTATTTTAATATGGATAGAAGGAATATAAAAGGACTGAGCAAATAAATAGTTTAAAAGTCTGATATGTATGCTTTGTTTGTGGGATCCCTAGTTTCAGTTTCTAGAAAGTACGATCCTTTAACCTCTGCCCGAGTAACTGCTCATCAGAGAAAAATGAAAGAAAATCTATGTGATTTAATAAAGAATTTTGAATGAAATTTTTTTTGCTTGTTTTGTTTTTTGGGGACCACATCTGTTTGACACTCAGGGGTTACTCCTGGCTATGCACTCAGAAATCACTCCTGGCTTGGGGGGCATACTTCATTTTTTAAAACCACTTGAAAAGCACACGGTGGGCTTTAGAACTGGTAGGTTTGTTCTAATATTTTTAATAAATAAATTCTTTAATTGAACCACCATAAGATACAGTTGCAAAATTGTTAATGATTGAATTTCACTCATACAATGTTCAACATCCTTCACCAGTGCTTTGGTAAGGTATTTAATAGAGAAACCTTCTCTCCTAAATCTTTAAATTGTTTTGAATTATTATACTGGATAACAATAACAGACAAATGGGAAACTATGCTTTCCAAAAGGGGAAGCTGGTATAATTTCAGGGTCTCCCTAGTTTTCATCAAGCTGTTCCCACTCCAAAATAGAAGTGGGCTCATAAAATATTATATCTATGAGTTGAACATAGTAAGGACTAGCATAGCCACTGAATATTTTTGAATAATGCATCATTTTGTACAAAGATGACTTTTAGTTTTTTTTTTTTTTACTTTTAGTTTTTTTAAATTAATTAGTATATTGCACTTTAGAGAAGGGAGCAAGCATCTGGCCTATGGAGCTATACTAGTGTAGCTTGCTGTTAATACAGTTGCGGATGCCACTCCCTCTTATGAAACACAAATAATACAAGGATTCTTTGCTTCTTCCCTTTGGATTTATTTCTTTTTTTATTGTGGCCCGATTGTGTATCAAGTGAGTTCCCAGGGAGTTCAGGACTGGCAATCCCTGCATTAGTTCCTACAATACACAGATATTAGAAGTCTGCCAGCCTCACTGAAGCAGCTCTCTTGTTGCATTTAAAACCCATTTAATCTTAAGGTGGGAGGAGAAGATACTCCCCATCCCCTAAATTTTCAATGAGTTCCTAGGTCTGTAATCTTTTGCTGCAGAAAAGAATTTTGGTGAGAATCTGAATAGGAAAGAAAATAAAAGAGAAAGTGAGTGAAATAGAGAGGGGGAGGAGAGAAAGAGACAGAGAGAGAAAAAGAGAGATAGACTGAGTGGTGCTGTTTGAGAGCTAGAGCTAGCTAGGAAAGACTGGAACTCTTTTTTTTAGCACATATCCTTGAGTTTTCCTGAACTTTATTACCAAGGGCCCCCTGACTGACAATGTCAAAGTCAGGTTAATCCTCCAGTGGTTCCAAGATTTTTCTACTGCACCCATCATAGAAACTCTAGCACATTTAGTAACAATTATTGCTATTTATTTATCTCTTTATTTATTTAATATAGTTTTTTGGGCCACACTCATAAGTGCTCAGGGGTTACTCCTGGCTCTCCATTCAGAAATCTCCCCTGGTAGGCTCAGGTGGAACATATGGGATGACAGAAATAGAGCCCAGTTTTGTGCAAGGTTGGCTGCATGCAAGGCAAACACCCTACCTCCGTGCTATCTCTCCAACAGTTAATTTTTTTTTTTTTTGCATTTTTGGACCACATCCTGCTGTGCTCAGAGGTTACACCTAGCTCTGAGCTTAGAAATCAAGACTTGTAATTCATGTTGGTCACAATAAAAATAATTTTTAAAAAATCACTCCTAGCAAGCTCAGGGGACCATATGGAATGCTGCGAATTAAACCCAAGTGCTAGGCAAATACCCTACCCAGTGTGCTATTGTTCTGACTTCAACCGTTGCTTTTATAAAAAGAAAAAAAACACATTACTTAATTTAAAGATCATATATTACATAGTTGCTCATAATACACACATTTTTACTTGTTCATGTTCCAACACCAATACCTCCACCTAAGTAAAATTAAATGCTATGATTCAATTTATGTTCAGACACAGTGCCTTCTTTGAAATTTTATTAACTATGTTTTCCTGATTGACTCTAACTCCTTCCCCGTCTTTCTTTTGCATCTTCTATTTTGTGTCATTCTCTAGGTAGGAATTTGCATGGTCAAAATAATTACTAGGTACTAGGTTTAAAGACAAAAGGCCTGAAAGAAAACTGTATTTGAAAGAAATGCTGAGTTTAGTTACTCTTCTGTGAAAACTAATGAGATGGAGAAAGTCAGTACAGAGGCAAACATATTCAAAATCTTTCATCTCTGTCATACTAATACATTTATGTTTTTTATGCCACAATCTCTTCATCATTATGTATCACCTATGCATTATATAAGGTTAGCATTTTTATATGTAGTATATGTTATATATGGTTAGCATGTACAAATAAAATTTTCTTCTTCAGTTTCCTCCTGTTTTATCACAGTATAAATTTTTAAATTTTAGGAATATATCCTTTCTCATATAAGCCATCTTTCCCTCAAAGTTTTCATTTTTGCTTTGTAATTATCTTTAGAGTAATAAAACACTAAGTAAAAGAAAGCATCCTTACTTTGTGAGGAGAGGGATCAGAAGAAGCCACATAGATATATTTATATATAATATATTTATACTTATATATTTATGTGGTACTTATTTATATAAATAATAAATAAATGTATAATATATCATTTTATTACTATATATAAATATATTATATTAAAAGGTCACAATTTTCTGTAGCAGAAAATAAGGCTGATGAAACATATATTAATCATTTTAATGATTACTATCTTATTAAATACTACTCATCTAAAAGTATTTTAAACATTATACAACTTTTTAGAGGATTAAGGTGCATCAGGAAATGTTGACAGCTGGCTTAGTGGAGGTGGTTTGAATAATGAAATGTATCTCTGAGAAATTGCAGAGTTGGAGAAAGCCATTTTGAGAAGAAAAGATTTTCATAGAATTTAGTACTGCCATTCAGTAGTAAAATGTAAGTTTTTATATTTGGAGAAATGAATAATTCTAAAGCTGTTTTCTTATATCAGAAATTAATATTTAAAATAATTTATTCTTAAAGACTGTGTGTTTCGATTGCTAAATGGTTTCAAGATTAAGAGTCCTTGAGAGCACTCGCATACCTGGATTTCGGTGTCTTTGCCTGGTATGTTGGGGGCACTGGGCAGGACAGCTAGCCACAGGCCCCCTGGGCTGAACTAGTCCAGGGGACCAAGATCCCCCCAAACCTGGTGGGTCTTCAGGGCCACGCCTGGTTAATCAGGCCCTGGGGGGGAGGGGGGAGAAATCCCTTCTTATGCATCCAAAAACTACAGGGGCAGGGCTGGGCTCAGAGCACTCGCATACCTGGATTTCGGTGTCTTTGCCTGGTATGTTGGGGGCACTGGGCAGGACAGCTAGCCACAGGCCCCCTGGGCTGAACTAGTCCAGGGGACCAAGATCCCCCCAAACCTGGTGGGTCTTCAGGGCCACGCCTGGTTAATCGGGCCCTGGGGGGGAGGGGGGAGAAATCCCTTCTTATGCATCCAAAAACTACAGGGGCAGGGCTGGGCTCAGAGCACTCGCATACCTGGATTTCGGTGTCTTTGCCTGGTATGTTGGGGGCACTGGGCAGGACAGCTAGCCACAGGCCCCCTGGGCTGAACTAGTCCAGGGGACCAAGATCCCCCCAAACCTGGTGGGTCTTCAGGGCCACGCCTGGTTAATCGGGCCCTGGGGGGGAGGGGGGAGAAATCCCTTCTTATGCATCCAAAAACTACAGGGGCAGGGCTGGGCTCAGAGCACTCGCATACCTGGATTTCGGTGTCTTTGCCTGGTATGTTGGGGGCTCTGGGCAGGACAGCTAGCCACAGGCCCCCTGGGCTGAACTAGTCCAGGGGACCAAGATCCCCCCAAACCTGGTGGGTCTTCAGGGCCACGCCTGGTTAATCGGGCCCTGGGGGGGAGGGGGGAGAAATCCCTTCTTATGCATCCAAAAACTACAGGGGCAGGGCTGTGCTCAGAGCACTCGCATACCTGGATTTCGCTGTCTGCCTGGTATGTTGGGGGCACTGGGCAGGACAGCTAGCCACAGGCCCCCTGGGCTGAAGTAGTCCAGGGGACCAAGATCCCCCCAAACCTGGTGGGTCTTCAGGGCCACGCCTGGTTAATCGGGCCCTGGGGGGGGAGGGGGGAGAAATCCCGTCTTATGCATCCAAAAACTACAGGGGCAGGGCTGGGCTCAGAGCACTCGCATACCTGGATTTCGGTGTCTTTGCCTGGTATGTTGGGGGCACTGGGCAGGACAGCTAGCCACAGGCCCCCTGGGCTGAACTAGTCCAGGGGACCAAGATCCCCCCAAACCTGGTGGGTCTTCAGGGCCACGCCTGGTTAATCGGGCCCTGGGGGGGAGGGGGGAGAAATCCCTTCTTATGCATCCAAAAACTACAGGGGCAGGGCTGGGCTCAGAGCACTCACATACCTGGATTTCGGTGTCTTTGCCTGGTATGTTGGGGGCACTGGGCAGGACAGCTAGCCACAGGCCCCCTGGGCTGAACTAGTCCAGGGGACCAAGATCCCCCCAAACCTGGTGGGTCTTCAGGGCCACGCCTGGTTAATCGGGCCCTGGGGGGGAGGGGGGAGAAATCCCGTCTTATGCATCCAAAAACTACAGGGGCAGGGCTGGGCTCAGAGCACTCGCATACCTGGATTTCGGTGTCTTTGCCTGGTATGTTGGGGGCACTGGGCAGGACAGCTAGCCACAGGCCCCCTGGGCTGAACTAGTCCAGGGGACCAAGATCCCCCCAAACCTGGTGGGTCTTCAGGGCCACGCCTGGTTAATCGGGCCCTGGGGGGGAGGGGGGAGAAATCCCTTCTTATGCATCCAAAAACTACAGGGGCAGGGCTGGGCTCAGAGCACTCGCATACCTGGATTTCGGTGTCTTTGCCTGGTATGTTGGGGGCTCTGGGCAGGACAGCTAGCCACAGGCCCCCTGGGCTGAACTAGTCCAGGGGACCAAGATCCCCCCAAACCTGGTGGGTCTTCAGGGCCACGCCTGGTTAATCGGGCCCTGGGGGGGAGGGGGGAGAAATCCCTTCTTATGCATCCAAAAACTACAGGGGCAGGGCTGGGCTCAGAGCACTCGCATACCTGGATTTCGGTGTCTTTGCCTGGTATGTTGGGGGCACTGGGCAGGACAGCTAGCCACAGGCCCCCTGGGCTGAACTAGTCCAGGGGACCAAGATCCCCCCAAACCTGGTGGGTCTTCAGGGCCACGCCTGGTTAATCGGGCCCTGGGGGGGAGGGGGGAGAAATCCCTTCTTATGCATCCAAAAACTACAGGGGCAGGGCTGGGCTCAGAGCACTCGCATACCTGGATTTCGGTGTCTTTGCCTGGTATGTTGGGGGCTCTGGGCAGGACAGCTAGCCACAGGCCCCCTGGGCTGAACTAGTCCAGGGGACCAAGATCCCCCCAAACCTGGTGGGTCTTCAGGGCCACGCCTGGTTAATCGGGCCCTGGGGGGGAGGGGGGAGAAATCCCTTCTTATGCATCCAAAAACTACAGAACCGTGCGGGGGCTAGCGCCCCCGCGCGTACTTCATATATTAAGAGTATTCCCTACTGTTATGTTACGTTTTACGTATCCAAAATCTTTAATTTGTATTGTGCCCTTTCCACATCCCTACAAAGCTCTTTTTTATTCCTTTACTCTCTATCCCCCTCAAACATCTCTAATCTACATTACTCTTATTAATCAGTAGTGTACAAGCCTTATCACAGACCCAAGCTGTGTATTGTGTGTAACAACCCCAAACTGTTTCAAGATAAATAAAATGGACACGTATTTTTTTTAGATTAATTTATGTTTTTTCTCTGACAGCTATAATTCTTACTAAATGATGTCTTATATAGTGACGATTCTAACCACTTTTCATCTTCTATTTTTGAGCTGTTTAACAAGGAATCTTAGAGAAAGAGTCCCCCAGATTAATGCTTATGATTGAATCATAATTGTTCTTATCAACCCCATATGCGCCAAGAACACCACGTGGCATTGCTCCTTTTTTGCATAGGCACATTAAAATGGGCAAATAGAATACATATAAATAAGATCCTATCTAATAGAGATTGGTACAGACAAATCTTGTAGTGCAAAGGGACCTTACACCCTGAACATTGACATAACGACCTGGCACAGACCTCAGAAGAAAGGGCATTTCCCTGAACCAGGGAAGCCATCCACAAAACATCCAGGCTGGGCTATAGCATCACCTGGAAGCAATCCTCTACCAAGGAAGACTCTACACTGCTCAGACATTTCCTGCTCAAAAGAGACTTCCATTAACACTGAGAAGACTTAACAACAACAACGACTTGCTTATGGGACAGGGCTCCCTGCATTGCCCTTTGATTGTGAGGTGAAACCAGAGGACGCTCCACATCCTGACTTCAATGTTGGATATACAGATACCAGGATCTTTAATACAGAAGCTTGATACCAACAACAGAGACTGTGTGAAAAATATAAGTGTGCTGGCACTACAGACAATGTCTTGGATTGATGTTGGATATACAGATACCAGTATCGTTAATACAGAAGCTTGATGCCAACAACAGAGACTGTGTGAAAGGTATAAGTGTGTTGGCACTACAGACAATGTCTTGGATTGGACGATCTAGCGTGCCTGGAGCCTGGAGTTGGTCTTGTGCCAGGAAACTTCAGGGGTCGGGTCTTTGTGTATTTAGGCCAAGGTTATTTCTTTCCATGTCCCTCATATTTTGGTGGGCCTATGCAAAGAACAATTGCCACTCCAACACCATTTTTGCTGTGCTCCTTTGACTCTAATCCTTAAAAAGAACCCAGTTAAGATTTGAGGTTAACTTAAGCTAATATGCATGAATATGGAAATGTAAAAAAATGCTATGCCTGTAATGTTTAAGGAGTTATGTAAGTTTTATGGCTTTAGATTGCCTTGTGTGCTGTTAAGAAATATTATAGTGTGTTACAATCTTAATGTTCTTTGGATGAAATTTCAAAGTTGGGATATCAGCAAGGGGACTTCTGAGAATTATGTTATGTATTGTCCTTCCACTGTAACTTTACCTTGTCCTCCTTCTTTGCATCCTTGTTCTCATAATTAAAAATAAAAAAAATTATAAAAAAAAAAAAAAAAAAAAAAAGAAAAAAAAACAAAGATTAAGAGTCCTTGAAAAGAATAATAGTCATGTGTTCCATGACTGATTCCTTCAAATATGATTTGTGGTAGCAGTATCCGTGGAGACTGTGATGAAGAAGATCATGATGTAGTTAAGATAATGATGATAAAACAATAATTAATGTAGAGCTCTATTGTTTCTGTGCTGATATATCTAAGACTTATAAGACTTAATTTAATCTTCATTAACTTTATTATCCAAAGACTTTTATTATTTCTATTGTTTATGAATAAGCTGATGCAGTGAAGTGAAGTAACTGGTGACCCAGGCTTGATGCCAAGTTACTTGTGTTGACTGAGCACATCCTGTGCCAAGCTATGTAGCTTTTAATAAGTGGCCAGGCAGAACTTACCTTAGGGCTGCCTTTGTTGGGCTGTAAGCCAGTTTTGCCACTTCTGCAAGAAATTTGTCTCTATTAAAAACTCAATTTGGAAAGATGTCACTAACCTTTGATGTTAGGTAAGTGACATCCAGCTACACATTAATAAATAGAACAGATATCAGAATCTTAGCTTTTGGGCTAACTGCAGACAATTATTGAAGTCTTGGGGATCCAGTATCTAAACAAAATAACACACATTTCTATGCAATTATGGCTAGCTGTTTCTAAATATGTGAATCTCTTCTTTGTGTTCAGAACTGTGATAATAAAACATTATAGAAAACATAAGCAAAATATGTTATTATTGGTAGTAAAAGTACTTGCAATTTTAAGTGAAACATTAAAACATTCCAGAAATAACTCAGTATGAGCACATGTGAATAGGGTGCGCAAGATATGGAGTTCAGATAAAGAATGTTAAAGGAGTTCTGTACTGCATGGAAGGTATTGGACCCCAGTGAGTGTGAGATTATGCTGCTTCAACATTTGCATTATATAAGAACCTTGAGAAATGCAAAATATCATAACGTGCTCATTATTTTTCCAGGGCACTGAATCAAAAATCGCCCAGCAATTTTCTCTTTTTGATATGCTGTATTAGATTCAGCACCAAAAATATAGCATATTCAAAAGATTTAGCTTATTTAAATATCTTTGCCATTTGTTGGATGGATGCATTCTTCTAGACTGGTCCTGAAATATTCAGTAATGCTACAGGGTCCAAGTGAAAAAATTATTCATTCACTTGTCGCTTATTGACCCATTTATTCATTTTATTTCATCACTAGAAGTTGCTACTATGTGCTAGGTCTTATGCTAGTTTCCTGAGGTATTTCACATTCTAGATATTTGTAGTATTTAATGTCAGGTTACATCTGGGCTATCACACTGACTCTAGTCTAAATTTACAGTGAGGTAGAGTGAAAATCAATTTATATATAGTGTTTTAGACTCAACATTTATGAATGAGACATTGGCTGCATCTGTAGTTTATAAATTGCTTTTGAAAGGAGGTCTATGTGTTTTACCCTTTCAGATTTGTATAGGCTATTTTAAAACTATGGTTTTCAGTTAGGGGCAACTTTTTCCATCTCACTCTTAGAAGACATTGGTAATATCTAGGGCTTGGTTTTTGATTTTTGGCATCAAAAGGTAGGAACTCTTGATGCTGCTAAACATATTACAATATATGGCCCGGTTCCCACAGCAAATACCATATTTTCTGGCGTATAAGATGACTGGGCGTATGACGACCCCTAATTTTGCAGTTAAAACAGGTTTAGGCTTAAATTCACTGTATCAGACAGAATGTTCCTGTGCTGCAACTGTACATACCACACTGAGCCAATCACAACAAGCAAAGGTTTAAAGGTTATACTGTAATAGACTTCCTCTCTGACTCTGGCCAATCTGAGCAGGCTTTTGACAGTGTAGATTCGGGTCCAGAACATTGTCTAATTTGCATGCATAAAACGCCTGCTTGGATTGGCAGAGTGAGAGAGGCAGTCCGAGCAGCCTTGCAGTGATTGGTGCAGGATCAAGTTGGAAAATTTTTTTTGTGGCAATATTCAGACAACTTTTGTTTAGCGGCATATTGAAACATTTTTCGGGATATACTCAGCATATAAGAGGACCCCCGATTTTCAGTTGACTTTTTTTTTTGTTTAAAAAGTCGTCTTATACACCGGAAAATAAGGTATGTGGTCCCTCTTGCCAAAACACTCAGAAAGACAAATCCTGTATAAAAGAAATAGGGATTGTGAATTGTTATGAATACAAGTTTTACTAATACTTTGTTATATTTTCATTTCTTGGTCTGTGCCTTGTTTTGTTTTTTAGGACACACCCAGTGGTGCTCAGGAGTTACTCTTTGATCTATGCTCAGAATTTACTCCTGGAAGGCTCATGGGAACTATTTGGGATGTCGGGTCTTGAACCATTTGGTCAAGTGTAAGGCAAAATCCCTATCCACTGTGCTATTACTCTTGCCCTTCTCACTATTCCCCTTGGGTATAATAAACATAAATTTCATAGGGAGAGTATTTTAATATATAAACCTTCAACTATGTTTTCTATAATGAGTTCTAACTATTCCCTAATTTCCTCTCACTGATTCTCAGTTGATTCTGAAATAATATTCAGATGTTTCGAAGTTTAACTTTGCTCTTTTTCACCTCAGCTTTGAATCTATGGTGTAATGAAAATCCACCCACTGCCAGTTTGGGTCAAACATTCATTCATACATGCAGCTTAGCAACCAGTTCTTCTGGCTGGAGTTCACGGATCAAGTTTTGCTTTTTTTTTTTTTTTTTTTTCAGGCAACAACCGTTTGATGCTCAAGGCTAAGTGTTCAGAAATTGCCCCTGGATTGGAGGGACCATATGGGACGCCGGGGGATCGAACCGCGGTCCTTCCTTGGC
>NC_064849.1:168136076-168218576 GCF_024139225.1 Suncus etruscus
AAACAAAAACAAAACAAAAAAAATCTATTGAAGTCAGGATAACTCTACTTATTTGAGTAAAGATATAAAGAACTTATTTAAAATATAGGATACATACTAAAGAAAATGTACTTTTTATGATTTTTTTTCGAACTAGAAGTACAGAATATAAAGGACTAATGACCAGGAAATACCTTCAAGTTCAAATCTTGAAGAGACAAGTGGTCACTGGCTGAAATATGTTTATGAACAGAATATAATAAAGGTCAACATACCCAGAATATGACCTTTTTCCCCAATTTTATGTAATTAGGGAAATTCTAAGCCTATATTCATCATTTGGTTCTTTTTAGTTACTAGAGGTATGCTGATTTTTCCCAAAGATAAATATTAATAGCCTAACAAACATAGTGCTTTGGAGAATGCAGAGAGCTGAGAGTCAAACATTACTAGTTTGTAAATTTTTTGAGAACTTCCATCACCACTTTAAACAGTACTGTTACCAATCATAGAACTTTTAAGGACAAAAATAAAACAAGACAAAAATAGTTGACTATTTTAAAATAAAAATATAGAAGTATATTGATGGAAAAGAAATGGAAGAGAGTTCTAAAAGCAATATTACATGAAAAAAGAGAAAGATGAATTAAGAAATTATTTTATTTAATAGAAGGGAAAAGGATAAGGCTGGAGCAATAGCACAATAGTAGGGAATTTTCCTTGCACACAGCTGACCCAGGACAGATCCAGGTTTGATCCCTGGCATCCCATCTGGTTTCTCAAGCCTGCCTGGAGAATTTCTGAGAGCAGAGCAGGAGTAAACCCTAAGAGCTGCCATGCATAGCCCAATTCCACCCCACACACAAAGAGAAAGGTAAATAAGGCAGAATTGCTTTCAGATTATGGCGGGATTTCCTTAAAGTAGGATTCCAGAGTAAAACAGAAGTCTTTATAGTTTTACATCTTTTTTTTTTTTTTTTTTTTTTTGGTTTTTGAGTCACACCCAGCAGCACTCAGGGGTTACTCCTGGCTCTACATTCAGAAATCACTCCTGGCAGGCTCGGGGGCCACATGGGATTAGGGGATTCGAACCACCACCCTTCTGCATGCAAGGCAAATGCTTTACCTCCATACTATCTCTCTGGCCCCTAGTTTTACATCTTTTTAACAAAAGGAATGTATAGTTGCCTTTCATTAAGCTGGGTGATCCATAGAACAGGGACAAGGGTGTTGATGTCTTCTGGTGATGGTCATCAAGATTATTGGGATACCAGGCACATCCTTTCACTCTTTTGACATTATATACCAGAAATCCCTTCCTTATGGTCATATTCCTCCCTTTGTAGTTCCCATTCTTTTTGGTATCTGTCATCCCCCACGCTTTAGTGGCTTCAACTTCAGAAGGAGAATCTTTTCAAATAAATTACCTGGCTACTTTTCACCAAAGTTTGTCAGTGGTTCAGGTATAACCAAGGTCCTCTGTAGAAGCCAATTGGAGTGTCCAATCAAGTCTACACCTGCATCTGTAACTTTAGAGATTCCTCAGAGCAAAGACAGGAGTATCTCTTCCAAAGGGTTTGGCCCCTTAAAACATTACAGAAGAGAGGACTGAAAGATAGTGCAGAGTAAGATGCTTATCCCACATATATCCCATCCACGTTTGATCTCAGATTCACCTCAGAGCCCAACAAACATGATTCCTGAGCACAGAACCAGAAAAAAGATCTGAGAAACTCTGGGTTAACCACAGATTACAGGATATTGAGATTTCTATATAAAGCTGAATAAAATAAACATGTGACTCTTACTACTTAATGTATGTTTACTTTTAGAGACCTCAATAATTCTTACCTCAAACTTATGGGTCAGAAAAAATAGATAACTTGCATCTTATAATAAACAAAAATTGCTTTCTCTTTTCTGATAATTTTAACATTTTTGAATATGTCATGGCAATATCTTTTTTGTATAGAAACAGGGAAAGCTAAGTAAGTTTACTTTGCAAAGTCTGCTAACTGGGTAAGAATATAGCCACCAGTGTCACGGATCATTTGGTCCTGACACTATGGAATCTTTGAAGTTCCCTTGAAATGTGTGCACAGGTGACTATGGGAGACAGATGCCCAGGACTCAAGTTGGATTCAAGCTCTGTTCCATTTATTCAAAGCAAAAGGTGGAATACTTATACTCAATTTCTTGACAAGTCATAATTTTTCAGACAAAGCTATTCAGACAAAACTACTTTTACCAATAAAAGCACAGGGGCAAATTGTTCAAAGCATGATTTGACACATAGCAGTTTGAAGCCACATTTTGCTATCTGAGAACCCTAGCTGGCAAGGTCAGCTAGTATTGTTTTGGTTTTATGCATATTGAACTTGGGCCTGAAATGTTAATCCTTACTATGATTACATGTAGGCTAAGAGCAAAGTTAGAGAATGAGTAATATTTCTATATGACTAAATAAAAATACTTGAGTCTAAGCAAATGTTTCTCATAGGGTGTGTTTATATATCTGAGTAATCTTTAAAATGTCAGCTAAAATTATGTCTCAATTATTATTTATGCTTCATCTCTTTATTTTCCGACTGCCTCATGGGCGTGCAACCAAAGTTTTTCAGGACCCTAATACCTGTGAGTACAGGTTATTTTTTAAAAACATCTTTTCTTAGAGGTGCTACTTTTTCAAAAGTCCTCTGCAAGTACAGACTGCTTTGAAAAAGTTTCTGTGATACTAGATAGCTTTAGTGTGTCATCTTTGCGCAGGGGCCATGTTAATCTTCTCAGTATTGTTCTAATTTTAGTATACATGCTGCCGAAGCAAGCACAATAGCAGACAGCTTTTTTTTTTTTGCATAAAGTGGTATTTTTTGCAAATAAATGAAGCTTGAAATTTACAATGAAGCATAATATGAAAAACAACTGCGGTATTTTTTGTTTAAGCACTGTTAGAAATGTAAGCAAATTTGGGGCTGGAGATATAACGTAGAAAGTAAGAGATTTGCCTTGCATGCATGTCCCATCCTCACGTCCCTCCCACCATGTTATCCCCTGAGTCCTTAAATAATGACTCCTAAGTGCAAAGCAAGAAGTAAGTCCTGAGCAACACTGAACGTGGCCCCCTCCCTCAGAAAATATGAGTAAACTCAAAGTGTCATTTGTCATGATTTTGATGTTAGAACAACAAACTTTCATTTTTCATTAATTGAAATTTTATGTGGAGGTTTGCAAAGCCATTACTATTGTTCTGCTTTTTTTATTTTTATTGTGATCAAAGTGAATTACAATTCTCTACAGTAATATTTGAGGCACGTAGACAATAAGTGAGGGGCATTCTCATCACCAGTATTGCCCTCCCTCCACCCCTGTTCCCAGCATTCATCCCACATCTACCTCCTTTACCCCCTTAATGCTAGTGCAACTGCCCCCCCATACAACTTCTTGTAAATTGGGTATTGATTCTGTTGTCATTGACTTTAGATTTGGTATTCATCGCTGATCAGTTTTTATTTCCACCAAATGAACATTCAACTGTCTGGCCTTGGTACCATCTGGGAGAAGAAGGAAAAAAGAAGAAAGGGGGAAAAAAGGCAAACAAGAGAAAAACTAGGAGGGGTTCATGTAGTTATTATAAATATCCATTTAGAAGAAGGAAGGGAAAAAGATGAAAAAGAACAAAACAGACCAGCACTTCTTAATAAAAGGGGGGGTTGTCTTTTTCTTTTTTGTTTGTTTGGTTTTTTGTTTGTGTGCTTATTTGTTTTGCATATGCACAGTAATTATAGAGACAATTACTGCTGGAATTTCCTTAGCCTAAGAGATACAGGTTTTCTCTGCCCTTGCAGCATACTGCCATGAAACAACTACAAGCTCCATGCTCACTCATTTGCACACCCCAAGGTCTTTTTACGGTACCAGAAAACTTTCCACTCAGATGTGGGTGATTATATCCTGCCTCTGCAGCTGGAGCTCTTGTTATTTGTGCAGGTCATAGGGTGAAGGCTAATAGAGAGTCTTTTGTTATGGTTCTAGGAGTTCTGTTCCATCTCTGCTGTTGTAATCAGTCTTCTGTAACCAGTGGTCTTGATTTTTGCTCAGAACCTACAACAAAGCCTAGGATATAGTCTTTCGGCATAGTTCCAGAAGTTCTGCTCAGTCACAGTTGTCAAAGTTAGACCTCTGGAATTAGAGATCTTGGTTTTTGTACAAATCCTAGGCCAAGGCCTAGGCTAGGAACTTCCTCATTGGTCCCTTGTTAGGTTCTGTTCAGCAAATATTTGTCAAAGTCAGTCTTCTGTATATAGCAATTTTGGTTTTTGCTTAGGGTATAAGATGACATGTCTCGTGGTTGCATCATACCATTAGGTGCTGAGATGGGGCAACCCTCTCTGAGCTCAAGTTGTTGCCATTTCTTCATGTCAGGATGTCATCTTAAAACTGGTGCAAGTTGGTGCCAGGATGGCATTCCAAGTCTTCCTTGGAGGAGTTTAGTTCCTGGTGCTGTTGCTGGGACCTGTGTCAGTTCCACGTCTGAGATCTGGGTTTCTGGTTCTTGGTTGAACTTCAATCACGTGGAGTCTAAGTTGGGTCTACATGACACATACTTATGGTAGGAGGCAACCCTGCGTTTTTTAAAAAATATATAGGTTTTTATCCCTAATAGATAAGAGCTTGGTTTTTGTGAATAATATTTCCCTTTATTTAGAGTGCCTATGCAAAAGGATATAGTGACATATTATATTGTTGGTGGATTTGGAGCTAAGAATAATAGTCTGCACAATTTCTGTGTCTTGGTTTTGATCTGAACTTTTATCCCAGGCAAGACTTTTCATGTAAGTTTTTGTACCAGACAGAACCAAAACAGGCAATATTGTAGAAAGAGAGAAAATTAGATAGATAGATAGATAGATAGATAGATAGATAGATAGATAGATGATAGATAGATAGATAGATGATAAATAGATAGATAGATAGGTTAGATATAGATATATAGTAGAAGAAAAATAAAAAATACATTTTAAAAAGGCATTAGAGAAAAATGCTGTTTATGAGGCTGACTTTCTTTTGGGAATAAACAGTCTAGGAGATATTGTTATAAAGGTATTAAACACATAAAGGGAATATAGGCTTCCCCCATTGAGTCTTTTGAGATATTCTTGCAGTGGGTGGAGTCCCAGGCATTTTTTTCTTCACACATCATGTCTTGTTGAGTTTGTAAAATTATTGTACTTATGAGGGAAGTGTCCTTGGACTGGGGTCCTTCTGGCAACCATCCATGATTAGGAGGGTGAGAAGAAGGGCCAGAAAACATGGATCAGCAGGTGTGTTGGTTGTAATTTCTTGCCAAGGCATATGATGTGGAGCTTGGAGGGTGTCCTTTTGGTTTGGGAGCTTGGTGGTGGTTTGTTGGAGCAGGAGGTTGGTCCTGGTACCTACTGGGCTAAAAACTGAGAGTAAAGAGGGTTAAATAAGAAAAGATAATGGGTCAGGATTCTGAAATGCAAGGCTAGAAGTAATTCTGAATTGGGGAAGAAGGGTAATATATAAAAGGGGCTATATACAATTTGGACATAGCTTGTTTACAATTTAGGTTTGGCATTCAGAGAGGAGTCCACTGTCTACCAACTCATGCCCCCATAAAGATAGATTTTAGTGTTCTATTCTTAGGTTAACCCTCATAGGCTGGGTCTGGGCATTTAAGACACGATTGAGTTAAGAAAAGATAAATAATTGGTTAAGATATGGCTTAGGAGAGAAAGGAGGGGAAAACAAAAGATAAGAGAGAGGAGCAAATAATAATTAAATACAGTGTAATAGATTAAATGGATAAAGAAGAGTAAAGGACATGGGAAAAAGAAGTAGAGGGAAGAAGTGAGAAAAGTGAGAGAAAGAGGTGGGGGGAAAGGATGTAGTGATTTGCCAAAACGTATTCAATGTGTGGGACCTGTAGCATAGGTGTGCAGTGTGCCATTGACAGTTCAGTGGTCTAAATAATCCTATCTATGCTTTGGGTCCTAATTGAAGACATAAACCAAAGGAAGTGGGTTAATTATTCTATTTTATCAAAACATTGACATAATGGGCACTGTAAATTGTATCCAGCAAGATTGACCACCAAGGTTTAAAATTAGGATGTCCACCCTTTGTTTCAAAGGCCCCCTGTGGACAGAGAAGCTGAAGTGTTATTTTATACTAAATTAAGGCATTAAAGTATATTGTTAGTAGTCACTGCAGTGAGAGACCAGGCTTCCAATCATATTCTGCACCTGCGTCTGTGGAAAAATGTTGCAAGTCAGCCCCTGAAGAGGTTGACCAATGGAGAGATGGAGGATGAGGTCTTTCCTCTCCAGCTCGGAGCACATGTCCGCCACCCTGTTCAGCCCATGGTTCTGAGGTGAAGCGGTTGGTAAACAGCTTGCAGGCAGTCAGGCTTGTGGAAATTTTAGCTTTATTCAGTTGGCAAGACTGAAGTCCAAAGCCTCAGCATTAGTTCCAGCCAAAAAGCCCCTCGCCTTCCACAGACCCTTGTTTCTATCCCCCAGAATCAGGTACCACCCAATGGTGGGATCAGATACCACCCAATGGTGGAAGCAGAATCAGGTACCACCCTACGGTGGGGGCAGAATGCCAGGTCACACCCTAGGGTAGGGCACAATCACCGATCAGGGTATGGTCAGTAACATAATAATCCCATAAAATGTTTACATACACAACAGAAAAATACATTAGGGCATTATTTTGTGGTTAGAGGTTGATTGCATACCTGTACACTCAAAAACTATTGCCTCCGTTATTGCTAGATTCCTTAGGTTATAATGGGTATTCGCATATTTGTGTTGCCACCCTTCCACTTCATTTGGACACTTCACCATATTATATGGTGGCACCTATGGTGGTTGGAGATTTTACCCTTTCGACCTTTGTATTTGTTCATGAATTACTATCTGTTAATGTGGTATATGTTCTGAATTCCTCAAAGAAGTGCTATCATTCTATATTTATCTTTCTTCTTCTGGTTTACTTCATTTAACATAATATTTTGAAGATCCATCCATGTTGCTACAAACTCCATGATTGTATTATTTCTAACTGCTATGTAGTATTACATTGTTTATAAATACCACATCTTCATGATCCATTCATCCATTGTTGGGCATCGAGGTTGGTTCCAGTTCTTGGCCGTTGTGCTGAATTCTGCGATGAATAGTGGAGTGCATACATACTTTGGGATGAATAATCTTCCATATTGGGGGTAGATACCCAGGAGTGCAAATACTGGATCATATGGCAGCTCAATTCTGAGTTTAGTATGCACCCTCCATACTGATTTCTATAGGGGTTGACCAGGCAGCACTCCCACCAGCAGTGAATGAGAGTTCCTTTCCTACCACATCTTCGCCAACAGAGATTGGACCCATTATTTTTGATGTGTGTCATTCACACTGGTGTTAGATGGTACCTCATTGTTGTCTTGACTTGGATTTATCTAATTATGAGTAATGGTGAACATGTTTTATGTGTTTCTTGGCCATTTGTTGGTCTTCCTTGGAGAAGCGTTTATTCATTTCTTCTCATTTTTCTATGGCTTTATTGGGTTTTGTGGGGCTCACCTTTCTGACTGCTTTTTATATCCTAGATATCAGTCCTTTATCTGATGTGTCAAGTGTGAAAAATCTTCCCCATTTTGTTAGCTATCTTTTGGTTTTAGCCAAAGTTTCTTTCACCATACAGAAACTCTTTACTTTCATGTAGTCCCATTTGTTTACATTTGATGTTATTACTCTTGCCATTGGCATTCCATTATCAAAGACTATATTGAGGTATAAGTCTTGTAGTGTTCTACCTATTTTTCCCTCAATGAACTTTATAGTTTTGGGTCTGATTTCCAGGTCTTTAATCCATTTTAGTTGTTTTTGTGTAGGGGATGAGTTATGGTTCATTTTTTTTTTTTTGGTTTTTTTTTTTACAGGTGGTTATCCAGTTTTTACAACACCATTTGTTGAAGAGACTGTCTTTTTTCCATTTCAGGTTGTTGGATCCTTTGTCAAATATAGGTTGAACATATATTTGTGAGTATGTCTCTGTATATTCTGTTCTAACCCACTGGTCTGATACTCTGTCTTTGTTCCAGTACTATGCTGTTTTGATGACTATGACTTTATAATAAAGCTTCAGGTTAGGCAAAGAAATGCCACCCAGTTTCTTGTTTTTCAATATGGATTGGGCTAAACTAGGTTTTTTGTGGTTCCAGAAGAACTTTATAATTGATTGTTCTAGTTCTTAAAAAATGGTTTTGAGGGGCTGGAGAGATAGCATGGAGGTAAGGCGTTTGCCTTTCATGCAGAAGATATGGTGGTTCAAATACCGGCATCCCATATGGTCCCCTGTGCCTTCCAGGGGCGATTTCTGAGCATAGAGCCAGGAGTAATCCCTGAGGAATGTCAGGTGTGACCCCCCCAAAATTAAGAAAAAATGGTGTCTGAATTTGTATAGGAATTGCGTTGAACCTATATAGTAATTTAGTCATTTTGATTAGACTGATTCTTCCTACCCATGAACAGGGGATGTTCTTCATTTCCTTAGGTCCTCTTCAATTTCTTTCTGTAGTGTTTTGAAATTTTTATGGTATAGGTCAGTGGTCGGCAACCTTTATTTTCAACTGAGCCAAATCTTGCCAAAACCACGATCAAAATTTATTTTAAGAGCCACATTTTTTTGTTGTTTTTTTGGTCATATCCAGCAATGCTCGGGAGTTATTCTTGGCTCTACGCTCAGAAATCGCCGCTGGCAGGCTCAGGGGATCATATGGGATGCCAGTATTCAAACCAGCGAACTTCTGCATGCAAGGCAACCGCCTTACTGCTGTGCTATCTCTCCAGCCCCTTGAGCTGTATCATTTAAATCACAAGACTCATCAACTGCTATTGATAAAGCTGAAACCACTTTAAGATCATCAACTTGTTGGCTGGTTATATTGGAAGACATTTTGGCTGTTCTATCCTTCACTTTTTAGAAGACAATGACAACTCTTTAATTTTTTTTAGAATTTCTTCTTGGTTCTTAAAATTCCTGAATAACTCTTCTGATGCACTTATAAGACATTGTTTTATGTATTTGCCATATGTATATGGTTTGCCTCTCTTAGCAATCTCTTGACCAACCTCAAAACTTACAAAATTAACATAGTTGAAAGATTGCACCCAGTGATTAAACACAGAATTTGATTTTTCTTGACTCTTCAGAAGTTTCTTAACTGCATTCTTTTTGCATCACCAACAGGATATTTTTTTTTTCATTTTTATTTTGATCATAACGGCTTACATATCTTTCACAGTAGTATTTTAGGTACATTTAACATTGAATCAGGGAATAACCATCACCAAATTTGTCCTCCCCCCTTCCCAGTTCCCTTTCTGCAACTCATATCTAGCTCTCATCTAGCACCCCCCGAGCTGCTAGAGTAGGTGGTCCCCTCTTTGTCTAGCTTACTATTAGTGATCATATATCTGTTTGGTTCAGATACCCTCCCTTGTTTCCCCCCCCCATTTAAGAGGTGGAGCTAGATTAATCGAGTTATGTGATTTTGTTTGAGGGAAAGAAAAGCAATAGAATGGGGGTACAAAATAAGAAAAAAAATTTAAAAAAAGAAGTCAAGCTTGGAGCCGGGAGTCTAGCAGGAGGAGGTTTGGCAGGCCCCCGCCATGCCGGAGGTCTGCTTGACCAGGCCTAGTGGGGATGCGGGACTTGGGTAACCCCAGCACCCCTCTACCGCCTTGCTCCAGATCTCCAGGGCTTTCCCGGCCCACATGCCTGGGCAAGCCGGTGAGTTGGGTCCCTTGGTGGAGCTTGAAGGTACCCTAGGCCTTCCCCCATTATCCATTCAGCTCCTTAGGGAGGGTCTGGGTGGGGCTCTGAACTTCTGGCCTCCCAGCTTCTTGAAGGATCTCTCCTTTCTTGGAGCCCGGAGTCTAGCAGGAGGAGGTTTGGCAGGCCCCCGCCATGCCGGAGGTCTGCTTGACCAGGCCTAGTGGGGGTGCGGGACTTGGGTAACCCCAGCGCCCCTCTACCACCTTGCTCCAGATCTCCAGGGCTTTCCTGGGCCACATGCCTGGGCAAGCCAGTGAGTTGGGTCCTTGGTGGAGCTTGAAGGTACCCTAGGCCTTCCCCCATTATCCATTCAGCTCCTTAGGGAGGGTCTGGGTGGGGCTCTGAACTTCTGGCCTCCCAGCTTCTTGAAGGATCTCTCCTTTCTTGGAGCCAGGAGTCTAGCAGGAGGAGGTTTCCCAGCCCCCCGCCATGCCGAAGGTTTGCTTAACCAGGCCTAGTGGGGGTGCGGGACTTGGGTAACCCCAGCACCACTCTACCGCCTTGCTCCAGATCTCCAGGACTTTCCCAGGCCACATGCCTGGGCAAGCCAGTGAGTTGGATCCCTTGGTGGAGCTTGAAGGTACCCTAGGCCTTCCCACATTATCCATTCAGCTCCTTAGGGAGGGTCTGGGTGGGGCTCTGAACTTCTGGCCTCCCAGGTTCTTGAAGTCACTGGTAATCTCTGTCCAGTCTATATTTTCAGAATCGTGTGGGGGCTATAGCCCCCGCATGCACAAGAAACATTAATAGTACTCAGACAAGAAACACTAATAGTAGTCACACAAGAAACATAAATAGTACTCACTTATTTCTTGGAGCAGAGTTTTATAGTTTTCTGTGTATAGGTCCTTCACATTTTTAGTCAAGTTGATTCCAAGATATTTGAGTTTGTGTGGCACTATTGTGAATGGGGTTGTTTTCTTAATGTCCATTTCATCCTTATTACTATTGGTGTATAGGAAGGCCATTGATTTTTGTGTGTTAATTTTGTAGCCTGCCACCTTGCTATATGAGTCTATTGTTTCTAGAAGCTTTTTGATAGAGTCTTTAGGGTTTTCTAAGTAGAGTATGATGTCATCTGCAAAAAGTGAGAGCTTGAATTCTTCCTTTCCTATCTGGATTCCCTTGATATCTTTTTCTTACCTAATCACTTTAGCAAGTACTTCCAGTGCTATGTTGAATAGGAGTGGTGAGAGAGGACAGCCTTGTCTTGTGCCAGAATTTAGAGGGAAGGCTTTTAGTTTTTCTCCATTGAGGATAATGTTTGCCACTGGCTTATGGTAGATAGCCTTAACTATATTGAGAAAGATTTTTCCATTCCCATCTTGCCGAGAGTTTTGATCAAGAATGGGTGTTGGACCTTATCAAATGCTTTCTCTGCATCTATTGATATGATCATGTGGTTTTTATTTTTCTTGTTGTTTATGTTGTGTGTTACATTGATAGATTCACGAATGGTAAACCATCCTTGCATTCCTGGGATGAAACCTACTTGATCATAGTGGATGATCTTCTTAATGAGGCATTGAATCCTATTTGCCAAGATTTTGTTGAGGATCTTTTCATCAGCATTCATCAGCGATATTGGTCTGTCATTTTCTTTTTTCGTAGCATCTCTGTCTGGTTTAGGTATCAAGGTGATGTTGGCTTCATAAAACTATTTGGAAGTGTTTTTGTTTGTTCAATTTCATGAAAGAGTCTTGCCAGGATTGGTAGTAGTTCCTCTTGGAAAGTTTGAAAGAATTCATTAGTGAATCCATCTGGGCCTGGGCTTTTGTTTTTCGGCAGATATTTGATTACCGTTTTAATTTCATCGATGGAGATGGGGGTGTTTAGAAATGCTACATTCTCTTCCTTCAACCGTGGAAGATTATAAGAGTCCAAGAATTTATCCATTTCTTCCAGGTTCTCATTTTTAGTGGCGTAGAGTTTCTCAAAGTAGTTTCTGATTACCCTTTGAATCTCTGTCATATCAGTAGTGATCTCTCCTTTTTCATTCCTAATACGAGTTATCAAGTTTCTCTCTCTCACTTTCTTTGTTAGGTTTGCCAGTGGTCTATCAATCTTGTTTATTTTTTCAAAGAACCAACTTCTGCTTTCGTTGATCTTTCAGATTGTTTTTTGGGTTTCCACTTCATTGATTTCTGCTCTCAGCTTTGTTATTTCCTTCTGTCTTCCTATTTTTGGGTCCTTTTGTTGAGCACTTTCTAGTTCTATTAGCTGTGTCATTAAGCTTCTCAGGTAAGCTTCTTCTTCGATCCTGATGTGCGCTTGCAAAGCTATAAATTTTCCTCTCAGTACTGCTTTTGCTGTGTCCCATAAGTTCTGATAGTTTGTATCTTTATTGTCATTTGTTTCCAGGAACCTTTTGATTTCCTCCTTGATTTCATCTCAGACCCACTGGTTATTGAGTATGAGGCTGTTTAACTTCCAGGTGTTATAGTGTTTCTTCTGAGTCCCTTTGGAATTCACAAATAATTTCAGAGCCATGTGGTCAGCGACAGTAGTCTGCAAAATTTCTATCCTCTTGATATTATGGAGGTATGTTTTATGTGCCAGCGTGTAGTCTATCCTGGAGAATGTCCCATGTACATTGGAGAAGAATGTGTACCCAGGTTTCTGGAGATGGAGTGTCCTATATATATCCACTAGGCCTCTTTCTTCCATTTCTCTCATCAGGTCTAGTATATTCTTGTTGGGTTTCAGTCTGGTTGACCTATCCAGTGTTGACAAAGCCGTGTTGAGGTCCCCCTCAAAGATTGTGTTGTTATTGATATTGTTTTTCAGATTTGTCAAGAGTTGTATTAAATATTTTGCTGGCCCCTCATTTGGTGCATATATGTTTAGGAGAGTGATTTCTTCCTGCTCTATGTACCCCTTGATTAATATAAAATGTCCATCTTTGTCCCTTACAACCTTCCTGAGTATAAAGTTTACATTATCTGATATTAGTATGGCCACTCCAGCTTTTTTATGGGTGTTGTTTGCTTGGATAATTTTTCTCCAGCCTTTTATTTTGAGTCTATGTTTGTTCTGGCTATTCAGGTGTGTTTCTTGTAGGCAGCAGAAGGCTGGATTGAGTTTTTTGATCCATTTAGCCACTCTGTGTCTCTTGAGTGGTGCATTTAGTCCATTGACATTGAGAGAAAGAATTGTCCTGGGATTTAATGCCATCTTTATATCGAAATTTGGTGCGTCTTTTGGTTACTCTTGTCTTAAATTAGGTCTTTCAGTTTTTCTCTTAAGACTGTTTTGAGTCTGTAAAGATTCTGAGCTGTTTTTTTTGTCTGTGAAACCATGTATTCTTCCGTCAACCCGGAAAGTGAGTTTTGCTGGGTACAGTATTCTAGGTGAAGCATTTATTTCATTCAGTCTTGTCACAATGTTTTCTGGCCTTGAGTGTTTCTGGTGACAGGTCTGCTGTAAATCTCAAGGATGCTTGCTTGAATGTAATTTCCCCTTTTGATCTTGCTGTTTTCAGAATTCTGTCTCTATCTGTGGGATATGTCATTGTCACTAGGATGTATCTTGGGGTGGTTTTTTCTGGGGTCTCTTTTGGTTGGTACTCTTCGAGCATGCAGAATTTGATCACATATATTCTTTAGCTCTGGAAGTTTCTCTTTAATGATGTTCTTGACCGTTGATTCTTCCTGGAAATTTTCTTCCTGGGTCTCTGGGACTCCAATGATTCTTAAGTTGTTTCTGTTGATCTTATCATAGACTTCTATCTTCATCTGTTCCTATTCTTTGACTAATTTTTCCATTGTCTGTTCATTTGCTTTAAGTTTTTTTTCCAATCTCTCCTGCTGTATGGAATTGTTATGTATCTCATCTTCAACAGCACCAAGTCTATTCTCAGCTTCTGATACCCTGTCCCAGAGCTTATCCATTTTGTCATTCACTCTGTTTACTGACTTTTTCAGGCCTGTTAGTTGACATGTTATTTCAGGTTGGAGTTTTGTGATTTCTGTCTTCATATTTTCTTGGTTCTTATTAGTGTTCTGTTGAACTCGATCCATGGTTTCTTTGAGTTCTTTGAGCATCTTCCATATTGCTAGACTAAAGTCCTTATCTGAGAGGTTGATTAGTTGGTTGGTCATTATCTGGTCCTCAGAATTGTCATCTTCATTCTCTATGTCTGATGCTGGCCTGCGTTGTTTCCCCATTGTCACACTTGTATTGTGGATTTTTCTACGTGTTGTGGTGGAATTCATTGGCTATATGATGCAGGCATCACTCTCCTCTGGCTCCGCCCTTTCTGGATGGGCTGACTTGCCTCTAATGGAGGGGAGTCCTCCGTGGATGAAGCCTCACACAGGATCAGATCTTGGGCCCGAGCACGCAGCAGAGAAGACAGTCTGGAGAGAAATGCTTGCTTCTGTGATCCAGCACGGTTCTCAGTGTGATTTTTTTCTTCTTGTTGCGATGGTGTTCTTTTTCACTCGCTCGCTGGGTAGCTTCAGAATGCAGTTTTTTGGGGGTTCATTTCCCAGGGCTCTGAGGAGAGCTGCTCGCTGGGTAGCTTCAGAATGCAGTTTTTGGGGGTTCGCTTCCCAGGGCTCTGAGGAGAGTCTCAGGCTTCAGAAAAGACAGAGAAGCACAGGACAGGGCTCCCTTCAGGTCCTCAGCCTCCTCAGAAGAAGCACAGCCAGGCAGAGATACCGCAAGTGAGTCAATCAGCACTTCACCTGGCAGTCCCCAAGGTCAGCCACCTCTTACTCACTCACCCGCTCGCTGGGTAGCTTCAGAATGCAGTTTTTGGGGGTTCGCTTCCCAGGGCTCTGAGGAGAGCTCCAAGGATTCAGAAAAAACAGAGAAGCACAGGGCAGGGCTCCCTTCAGGTCCTCAGTTTCCTCGGAAGAAGCACAGCCAGGCAGGGACTCTGCAAGTGAGTCAATCAGCACTTCACCTGGCAGTCCCCACTGTCAGCCATTTTTTAATCTAGAAAGAAAACTTAAGACAAAGAAGTTCTTCCCCCTCCTCCCCTCCCTTTATTTCAAGACAAAGAAGTTCTAGCCTGAAAAAATATTATAAAATACTAATTGATTGATGAGCTGAGATGGATTGAAAGGCACTAAGAATTTCCTTCACAAGCCTGTAACATACTGCCATCTTTTCCTAAATGTTTCCTCTTAAAATCCTTCTATATTAATGTAACATTTTTGTGGATTTTGAGGGGGGGCATACACAGTGATGCTTTGGGATTATTCCTGTTCTACACTCATGAATCACTCCTGACGGGCTCAGGGAACCATAAGGAATGCTAGAAATCAAACCTGGGTGTGCAGTGCACAAGGCAAACATCTTACCTTTTGTATTATTTTGTCCTGTACCATAAATATAAATTTTAAAATAGGATTTGACCATAACTTAAAAATGTAAAAATCAAGTAAACAAATATCATTTAATGACATAATCAATTAACTCTAATATATGAGTCTAGCATAAATATATTTGAATAAAACTGAAGTTTGAACAAATTTATTTTTCTATGGTGAAGATTCAACTTTGTATTTCAAAGAAAGTATATGCCACAAATACTGTTCACCACATTGGAAATCAAAGTTAATCATTCTTCTACATGACTATATATTTGAGCCGGCCCGTGGCTCACAGTTATTCATGGTCGTGGAAAGGACTTTTACCTGAAAGAAAGAAGGGTGGGAGAAAAGGGGACACCAAGACAAAAATTCTGATCAAGGTGTCAATTTTATTTCAAACAAGCAGGACTTTTATAGGTAGTGAACAATAGTGGGAGATTTCATAACAGGTGGTTACATGAACAATGCAATCTCTAGGTGTATTCATAAAAATCACAATGCTCTGCCAGCATATCTCCTGCAAGCACATACCATAGTTAAATATGTGTAGTCAAATTCTTGCAGGGCAGACTACATCAACTCCTGCCCATTTGGCAGGTACACATCTTAAGTTCAGATTAAGGGCAATGCTGAGACAAAATGTCTGTCTGAGGCAAAATGGCTGTACTTATGCTAAGCTATATTTCAAAGGATCTGGCTCACTTTATTTTTCTTAAATAGCTATTCTCAAATTGGACACTTTTTGGCTTATAATAGCATGCAAAAATCTGTTCTTCTATTAGTTATTTTATTATCAATTACAATAGTTATTTTATTATTTTCTCTATAAGATGCAAGTGGATTAGGAGTTTTCCTTTCTAGTTATATATTTAATTCTCCTTACCTAGTAGGATTCCAGTAAGCTAATAATAACAAATCCCATCGAGGCCAGAAAGACAGTATAGTGGGAGGGCATTTTTCTTGTACATGGCTGACCACAATTTAATTTTAAGACATCATATGTTCTTGAAGCACTACAAAATAATATTTTTCTAAATATTTTAATTTAATTAAAGAACAATAACTTACAAAATTATTGATAGTTGAGTTTTAGACATATAAAATTTCAACACCAATTCCATCACCAGTGTGAACTTCCCTCCACTCCTCCCAATCCAGCCAATCTGCTGCCTTGACAGGCATAATAAAAAACTCAGTGTTTTCAGTGTTGTTGAGTCTGTGCTTTGTATGTGTTGCTATACCTCACTCCTACATCTAAAATATAACCACAATTATATATTTACAATTATTATATAGTGATATTCTTATATATGTTATATAATTGTTATATAATCCTTGTTCCCTCTTTAATATTTTCTAAATTTTTCTTTGAGCATTTAATTCTTTGAAGAGGAGAGTGTCAAAGTACAGACAACTTAATTAACTGATGATCAATCAGTTATTTTTCTTCAAAATGTTTTTGTCTCTCTGTTGATATTCAGAGCAGTTATTACATTTAACAGATGTATAATGGCCTCCAACAATATGAAAGTTCCCTAGCTATGTTTGATCTTCTTTTTTTTCTTCCTACAGTAAAAACCTCTTCCTTCGCTGGAGAGATACTACAAAGAAAAGGTACATGTTTGGCATGAAGCCTGCCCTGGCTCTGCCTTGACACCACATGATCCCTTGAGCTTTTCCTGATGCAGCTTTGAAAAACACTGACAATCTACAAAAGTGATGGGGTTGTACTGTGGAGCTCTAGTCCACCCCACCTCCAAAAGCCATTAATTTCCAATATAAATCCATGGGAATGCACAATCATAAAAGCACAAGTACAAATTGTAGATAACACTTGCTGTCCCCCCTTTGAGTTATAAACTCAACTTCCAGTATGTCATATCTAGCAGGAATAATTTAGCCTTTAGGATTTACTGGTAAGATTCCTTGCAGAACACAGTTGGTAGTGGTGGTGGTTGGTTTTGGGTTTCTTTGTTTGTTTTGTTTTTGTTTTTGTTTTTTATCTGGAAAGGGTTTGCTAATAGTGAGTATGATCAGACTGAGATCCAAATGCTGATGTTTTCTATCAATTTTTCTTTTAGGTTATTCAGTATGGCTGAAGTAGAATAATGATTTTTTAAATTTTTCACTGGAATCTCTAATAACATTTTTAAATCATGATTAACGTTTCTTTCTCTCTAGCCATAATAACCACAGAAGTAATATAAATGAACTGACTAGAACTGCAGGGAAACATCTGTAGAGTAGACCATGCCTTACGACACAAATATAATTTACATAAAATCACAAACATAAGAATTATACCAAGCTTTTCTTGAGTTGAAGGCTAGCTCTAGCTGACATGGGGTTTGGGGAGACCCCATGTGAAAGGCCTTCTCCTTAACAAGGGTGGGCTTGGAGCCTTGATAGCCCCCCAGCCTTCCTCTCTTCTGCCCAAGGAATCCAGGCCTTCTGGGGTGGCAGCCCAGGCGGCCAGACAAGGAGGGATTCGGGAGGGGTCCCTCCTGGATAGGCTCCCTAGATTACTCCTCCCTTCCCTCAGCTCTATGGTAGAAAGGGCATAGAGTGTAGGGCGGCCAGATTCTCGCTCCTGGCTCTCTTTCTATCCTCTCTTGAGCTGGAGTATGAGGCTGTTTAACTTCCAGGTGTTAAAGTTTTTCTTCTGCGTCCATTAGGAATTCACAAATAATTTCAGAGCCTTGTGGTCTGCGAAGGTGTCTGCAAAATTTCTATCCTTTTGATATTATGGAGGTATGTTTTATGTGCCAGCATGTAGGCTATCCTGGAGAATGTCCCATGTACATTGGAGAAGAATGTGTATCCAGGTTTCTGGGGATGGAGTGTCCTATATATATCCACTAGGCCTCTTTCTTCCATTTCTCTCCTCAGGTCGAGTATATTCTTGTTGGGTTTCAGTCTGGTTGACCTATCCATTGTTGACAAAGCCGTGTTGAGGTCCCCCTCAAAGATTGTGTTGTTATTGATATTATTTTTCAGATTTGTCAAGAGTTGTATTAAATATATTGCTGGCCCCTCATTCGGTGCATATATGTTTAGGAGAGTTATTTCTTCCTGCTCTACATACGCCTTGATTAATATAAAATGTCCATCTTTGTCCCTTACAACCTTCCTGAATAAAATGTTTCCATTACCTGATATTAGTATGGCCACTCCAGCTTTTTTATGGGTGTTGTTTTCTTGGATAATTTTTCTCCAGCCTTTTATTTTGAGTCTATGTTTGTTCTGACTATTCTGCATTTCTTGTAGGCAGCAGAAGGTTGGATTGAGTTTTTTGATCCATTTAGCTACTCTGTGTCTCTTAACTGGTGCATTTAGTCCATTGACGTTGAGAGAAAGAATTGTCCTGGTAGTTAATGCCATCTTTATATCGAAATTTGGTGTGTCTTTTGGTTAGTCTTGTCTTAAATTAGGTCTTTCAGTTTTTCTCTTAAGACTGGTTTTGTGTCTGTAAAGTTTCTGAGCTGTTTTTTGTCTGTGAAACCATGTATTCTTCCGTCAAACTGAAAAGTGAGTTTTGCTGGGTATAGTATTCTAGGTGAAGCATTCATTTCATTGAGTCTTGTCACAATATCCCACCACTGCTTTCTGGCCCTAAGTGTTTCTGGTGACAGGTCTGCTGTAAATCTCAAGGATGCTTGCTTGAATGTAATTTCCCCTTTTGATCTTGCTGTTTTCAGAATTCTGTCTCTATCTGTGGGATTTGTCATTGTGACTAGGATGTGTCTTGTGGTGGTTTTTCTGGGTCTCTTTTGGTTGGTACTCTTCGAGCATGCAGGATTTGATCACATATATTCTTTAGCTCTGGAAGTTTCTCTTTAATGATGTTCTTGACCGTTGATTCTTCCTGGAAATTTTCTTCCTGGGTCTCTGGGACTCCAATGATTCTTAAGTTGTTTTTTTTTTTTTTGGGGCTTATCATAGACTTCTATTTTCATCTGTTCCCATTCTTTGACTAATTTTTCCATTGTCTGCTCATTTGCTTTAAGTTTTTTTTTCAATCTCTCCTGCTGTATGAAATTGTTATGGATCTCATCTTCAACAGCACCAAGTCTATTCTCAGCTTCTGATACCCTGTCCAGAGTTTATCCATTTTGTCATTCACTTCATTTACTGACTTTTTCAGGCCTGTTACTTGAGGTGTTATTTCAGGTTGGAGTTTTTTGATTTCTGTCTTCACATTTTCTTGGTTCTTATTAGTGTTCTTTTCAACTCGATCCATGGTTTCTTGGAGTTCGTTGAAGATCTTCCATATTGCTAGTCTAAAGTCCTTATCTGAGAGGTAGATTAGTTGGTTGGTCATTATCTGGTCATCAGAATTATCATCTTCATTCTCTATGTCTGACGCTGGCCTGCGTTGTTTTCCCATTGTCACACTTGTATTGTGGGTTTTCCTACTTGTTGTGGTGGTATTCATTGGCTATATGATGTAGGCAGCACACTCTGGCTCCGCCCTTTCTGGATGGGCTGACTTGCCTCTAAGGGAGGGGAGTCCTCCGTGAATGAAGCCTCACACTGGATCAAATTTTAGGCCCGAGCATGCAACAGAGAAGACAGTCCGGAGAGAAATGCTTGCTTCTGTGATCCAGCACAGTTCTTAGTGTTACTTTTTCTTCTTGTTGCGATGGTGTTCTTTTCTTATAAGAGCGCACAGCCTCGTTGCAAAGCAAAGCAGCCGTGCTCACCTGGAGCCTCTTTTCGGCCCACTCTCAAGAGGTTCACGCAAGAGGACAGTAGACAGACATACACAGGTAGCACTCACAGTTTTTTACAGTCGGGCCCCACTGGGCAAGTGTAGTTTCGTGGATTTTCCCAGCCTGATGTCACAAACAGGGGACCCGGCTTCTGCAAAGTCTAGCCAGTTTTTATGTTCTGCAGTCCCACCCTTATAGTGCATTCTTATATCTTAATCTTGGAACTCTAAACCAATATCAAAGCATTGGTTAAGACTCAAGTCTACATCTTGGTACTCAAATCCAGGACATAATCCAATTTGGATAGAATCCAAATGAATAATTGGACATAATCCAATTTGGATAGAATCCATAGAATCCAATTTGGATTCTAACTCAAATTGGGTAGATATGAAGAGGACTTGAATTTAATACATTTGCAAAGTCATTTGACCAAATAAGATATAAGTGACCTTAATGGAATTGCTCACCAAAATCTGAAACAAGGCCCTTTCCAGCCTGATAAACAAGTAGAAACAGAAGATATAGTATGGTTACTCATCCCATTAATTATTCTTGCCTCTGTAGTTTATATTTGCAAAAGAATGTGAAGTGCAAGAAAGGCCGTGCTCACTTTCATAAGCACAGGACAACTATCTGAAACCTTTAGATAAGGAATTCCCTGACTGATTTGTCATACCATTTATCCCTTTTCCATAAAACATATTACTCAATTTTTGCTATTCTGGAAATTATCTTATTTAACCAAACAAACAGAAAATGCCAAATCCCCAATGTTTCTCTTGTTCCCCTCCACTATCTTTTCAGAAATAAAAATGATGTTTTGTTTAAACTCTGTCAGACTCTAAAATATTGTGGAAAACTGTTAGAAAACTAAATTAGAAGATAATGATGTTCTAGCTGTCACCTTGGACCACGAAACAAATTGTTCAGCAGGACTTGTATCAAGGTTTCTGATGAACATGGTACTATTTTTATATGTTCAGACTCCAGAATAATAAACACTGATTATTTACCTGAAACTAAATCTAATACCAATTCATTCAGAATTCTTTACCATTACTAAATAAAGATTATTTTATTTTTCACAAGCACAAGATTTGTTTAGTTTGCTTGGTACTCCATAAAAAGTCACAGGAAATCTTAACAGAGATCCCAGACCACAATGTTTCATAAGCAGTACTGAATCTTATTAGACATTCCCAAAAATAACTCATTAAATAAACTAATTAGAATATGATTTGAGGTTGAGGTTGATTCATAGGTTGATTTTCACTATGATATACTTCAATTCTTTTTATTTTCTAAGTTCTAGAGTAGATTTCTACGTAGAGAAGCATAATACATAAATATTTGAAACAATTCATAATTAATGATTTTGCGAACTCTCTTAAGAAAAATATTAGAAGCTTACTCTTAGTAGAAAAGCCTTAGTAGTATACAATTCCCTGTTTTCCAACTCTAGGAACTAAAATAAAATAACAACTTCAAAGTTATTCCAAAGAATAGAGCTGTAAATCTAAAAAATAGAAATATGAGATTAAAGACAGTGAGTCTATTTTTAAGTCAAAAATACATAAATGAAGACCACAAGCACTGAGTTACATCTTTGATACTAAAAATTATTATTTATAAAATCTGAGAGGAGAGGTTAAATGGAGTTAGGACATCACACATAGGAAACATTATAAAAACATTTTAATATTTCCTTTGAAAAACTCATATTCTCTAAAATTGCATCAGTGCATTCATGAACTATTTTTGTTTTCATTTTCCTATGTCTCTTGTTCTACATATTATATTTTCTATCATTAAATTCTATAAAGTGATTTTTTTCACATTGGGCTATTCCTGGGTTCCATATCTCATACCTTATGTAAAACTCAATTCAAAGTGGATTAAAGACCAAGAGATCCAAATGGAAACTTTCAAGTACTTTGAAAAAAATATATGCAGAGTGATCCAAAGCTATATTCAATGATCTGATACCACTGACAAAGATAATAAAATAAAATAAACAACTGGGATAACATCTGCATGGTAAAAAGAAACATAGGTTAGAACTATAATATGGCTAGGTAAATAAAATATTTATATTCAAAACTTTATATAAAGGCATGATATCCAGAATATATAAAGTTCTAACAAAGAAAAACAAAAAATTCTAAAATCTGTCAAAAACTGGGGAGAAGAAATGAAATACACTTTTCAGAGAAAAGAAGACACCAATAGATATGTGAAAAGGTATTCAGCATTACTTATTAGCAAAATACAAATCAATGTAACAATAAGATATCATCTCATGCCAATGAGAATGGCTACATATACAAATAAGAATAATCTGTGCTAGCAGAAATGTGGTGGAAAAAGAGCATTCACTCATTACTAGTAGGAATAATGTCTGTTTCAACCTCTGTGAAAAATGATCTGAAGATTCCTCAGTAAACAGAATTGGGCTATCATATGACAATTCTACTTTAGGGCATCAATACCTAAGAGACTTAAAAACATTCACTCAGAAGGACATGTACACCATTGTTCACTACTACTCTTAGTACAATAAATAAGACATATAATTAATGTTAGCATCCAATAAAAGATGGATTTAGTGTGAAAATGTGAAACATATGAACAACTGAATACTAAGCATCTCTAAGGAATCATGAAATCATGCAATTTGCTGAAACCTGGTTGGAACTGGAAGATAGCATGTTAGTGAAGTAAGCCAGAAGAAAAACACAGAATTATCCACTTATCTGTATTATATAAAATTAACTGTATGAGGAAATGTAATGTAATAAAGGAGGGATGAGCAGCCCTAGGCAGTAGAATGATGATGGGATGGAAGAAGATGAGAAAATAAGTAATGAGGGTTCGAACAAGGTCAGACTTTGGTGATAATGGTGATATGGGACCATGGTATAGCTATACATCTAAAGCACCTATTCAGTAACACTAAAAACACTAAAATTTGTGGCAGGCAAGGAGGTGAGAGGTTAGGGGATGATGGAAGTTATGATCAGTAATGATAAGAGTTGACATTGGTGGTGGGATTGGTGTTGAAATACCATATGTCAAAAACTTAACTATCAATAACTGTAAAGCACACTTCTTTAATTGAAAAAATATTTTATAAGTAGCAGACTTTTTAAAAATATTAACATTATTGTACAGATTTATTGAAATCACTATCAAATTCCCTAAGACACTCTTTAATAACAAATGCTACTAAATATTTATGAAGCCAAAAACTCCCTAAATAGTCAAAGCAGTTCTGAAAAGTGTCTGCCATCGAGGCAATCTGGGAGTTAGATGAAATGATGAGAAATAGGAGAATAACTGGAGAAATTGCGGTCAGGAAATGAAAACTGGTGCAGGGATGGCTACTGGAACATTGTATATATCTGAAACAATTAACAAAGTTTTAACTCTGTATCTCATGATGCTTTAATCTTAAATAAAAAGGGTTTTGTATGGAAAAAAAGTAATGACTTACGTCATTATTTACTGTCATTACTTATTACAAAGACCCTACTTAACAGGAAATAATATCCATACATCATACATATGACAAAGGACCAATAGTACTCACAAAACTCAAACAAAAAATGGCCAAAGATGGGGCTGGAGCAGTGTACAAGTGGTAAGGCATTTGCCTTGCATGTGCTAACCTAGGATGGACCATGGTTCGATCCCCCAGCATCCCATATGGTCTCCCAAGCCAGGAGTTATTTCTGAGCACATAGCCAGGAGTAACCCCTGAGCATCACTGGGTATGTCCCAAAAAGCAAAAACAAAAAACAAAGAAAAGGTCAAAGACAGTATAGCAAGTAGGGCCTTGCACTTGTAATCCCTCAAGACCAACAAGGAGTAATACTTGAGCATGGAGTCAGAAGTAAACTCTAAACATATCTGGGTGTAGTCTTAAAATCAAAAATACATAAATAAAAACCAAAATAAACAAGCAAAAAAATAGCAGCCCCATCCAAAAAATGGGGGAAAAGCCAAAACACTCTCAAAGAAGACAAATTATCAAATGAATATGAAAAATTTTGTCATTGACTTACAAAAAATGCAAATCAATACAAGATATTATCTCACCAAAGTTAGAATGGCCTGTATCAAACTATCTGTAAACTAACAGTATTTAGCAAGGATGTAGTAAAATGGGATCTCATTCATTATTGAATGCTCATTCAACACTTGGTACCTGTCAACTGGTTTCATTTCTATGAAAAAATAGCATAGAGACTTCACAAAAAAATTTAAAAAGTACCATGTGATCCATCAATTCTACTCCTGGAATATATTTGTTTGATTGAAAAAGAGGTAAAAGATTTCATTAAACACTTAAATTTCTTAGTAAGTGATAGAGAAGAATTTTTTAAAATAATTTTATAGTGACCAAAGTGAATTACAAAACTTTCACTATAACAGTAATATTTAAGGTACATGGTGACAATAAATCAGGGCCATTCCCACCACCGGTGTTATCCTCCCTTCACCCCTATTCCCAGTATGCATCACATATTTCCCTCTCTTGCTCCCCCACCAGCCCGGTCTGCTAGTGTGAACTGCTCTTCTTTGTGTATAGCTTGTTGTATATTGGTATCGATTCTGTTGGATTTGTTATTTGAGTCTGATCATTTTATTTTCCACTCAATGTTCATATGACTGCTTGGTCTTGGTACCCTCCATTTTCCCCCCTCAACTCATGAGGCAGAACAAGATGATTCATGTTATGTGGTTCTGTTGAAAAACAAAAACAAAAACAAGAAAAAAAACTGGGAGGATTCCTTCTAGAGTTTATAAATACTTAAAAGAAGAAAGAAGGGGAAAAGGCACCCAGCTACTAAAAACAACCACCATCATATAATAACCATGAGAACGAAAGTAAATAATAAATTAAAATAATAAAAACGAAGAGAAAAGAGAAGAAAAAGAAAAAATGGTGTGGCAAGGTTTTATGCTTTTTTTCTTCTTTGCATAGGCACAGTAAGTATTGGGGAACTTAGGGAATTCCCTTGGCTAAGAGATATAGGGTTTCTCCCCCTTTTTGAAGCATACAGACATGGGAACTCCTACAGGCTCCATACACTCTCATTTTCACACTCAAAGGTCTTTTTATGGTACCAGGAAACTTTCCGCTCAGTTGTGGATGATAACATCAGACCTCTGTAGCTAGAGATCTTGGTATTTGCATAGGTCATAGAACAAAGGCTAGAATAAAGTCTTTCTTTACGATTCTAGAAGTTCTGTTCAATCACTGTTGTGTAATCAGTCTTCTGTAATTAATGGTCTTGGTTGTTGCTCAGATCCTAGGACAAAGCCTGGGATAGGGTCTTTCAGTATGGTTCCAGAAGTTCTGCTCAGTTGCAGTTGTCAAAGTCAGACTTCTGGAAATAGAGATCCTAGTTTTTTTATTAATCCTAGGCTGAGGTTTAGGCTAGGATCTTTCTTATTGGTCCCATGATAGGTTCTATCCAGTGGATATTTGTCAAAGTCAGTCTTCTGTAGTTAGTGATCTTGGTTTTTGCAGAGGAAAGAATGACATGTCTTCTGGTATCATCAGACTGTTAAGTGATGAGATAAAGCAACCCTCTAAGGAAGAAATTTTTTTTTAAATATGGAATGCTTTACGAATTGCCATGCTAATCTTCTCTGTATTGTTCCAATTTTAGTATATGTGCTGCCGAAGCGAGCACGGAAAGAAATTTTTATTACTTCATTTTTACTGTGGGGTTCTACTTACTCATTAGCTCAATAAAATGTACCATATTTTATTCAATTAATTATTAGGAAAAAATACATATTTAACATTTTGAGGTACATAGAAACTTTAAATTGCAGTAAATCTTTAAAATATTTTAATATGTAGCAGTATAAATTCTAGTTACATGTTCCTATAACTAGAATATTCCACTCTAATTTTTTCCAAATTTATATTTCTGTAAATCACTAATAATTCTGGTGAATAAATAAAACAAATAATATTTTTATATTGAATTATTTGACAAACTTCTAGAAAATACTAAACATGAGGACTTCCTACTTTTGAGGTTTGATCCAAAGACAGAACAATAAAAAAACCAATGTAAAAGCCTCACTTCTATTGCAGGCAGAAATGAGAAACCAGGGAAATTTGTTGAAGCTTCCCTTTCACACTTTCAACCATGACCCATCTTTAGAATACTACATCCCAATGATCACATCACATGCTGTTTTCTTATACATTGGATCTTCCTCTGAATTGCTTTATCTGACTTACATTCTCAGGAAAACTCTCTAATTTTGGATCTTCCTAGCCTGATTCCTTCTTTCTGTCTTCTCCAGAAAGTTCTGTTAGTCAAGATGTCCTATGAGTCAATGCTTTTGGTTTTTTTTTTCATTACTCAGTGATGTCCAGTGGTACAAATAAACTCATATCTGTGATGAATGAATAGAATTCTCAAATCCATTAAATATATATGTACATATATAATCAAAGTTCAATGATGCATATTTTATGCTTAAAATAGAAACAGTTAAGTGAACCTAGCAGACAAAATAATATAATATAACTAAAATAATATTGAGATAATTTTAATTAAGGAGTTAAAAGAAAAACAGTAAATGTTTATTAAGCCATTTGGCAGAACCTTAGGGTGAGGTTTCATACAGAAAATACTTGAGGCTGGAATTATTTTCTAACCCATTAATATTATTTTATTTCAGTTCAGATTTTAATTTTATTCTGTGCATTTAATAAAATGTGTATCATTGCTAAGAAAGACAAAAATAATTTCGTTACAATTGCCCTTGTGTAATCCCAAGGCATGAACAGTAATCCTAAGAAAGGTATATAACAGACTAAGCTAGAGTCAATGGCATTAACAGAAGAAAAATATTGATGATTTTAAATTAAGTTATAGTGAAGAAGCAGTGCTAGACACACTGTAGCAGGCATTGGAAGTGGTAGTAACTAAGAAAGAGAAAATATATAATAAAATGAGTCAATATCAGAGATGATGAAACCATAAAGCAAGGCAGTGCCAGGATCCTGAAGAAATATATTTACAAGATTAAGAAGCTGAATTTAAAGACTCACAACTACTTACATGTAATGGATGAAACTATGATAGGCTGAGCATATCTTCATTCCATCTTGAGCAATTGAATAATCTTCTAATTCATCATGTCAAGAATCCATTTAGAAGAACAGATTCAGTGATATGAGATGAAAAGTTTGGTTTGGAGCATGGTTCATTTGAGATGCTTAATAAAAATTCACATTAAGGTAATCCATGGGACTGGAGAGATAGCACAGCAGGTAAGGCACTTGCCTTGCCTATGTTCCACCAGGGTCTGATCCCTGGAATTCCATATGGTCCCTGAAGCACCACCAGGAGTAAGTAACTCCTGAGTGCAGAGTCGGAAGTAAGCCCTGAAAACTCTGGGTATGACTGTGTGTGTGTAAAATCCAACATGTGATTTAGTCATAAATGTAAGACTTTAAACTCTGGGGTGGGGGGAGTGTACCCAAAACATTCACTTTAAGGTATCAGGAATGTAGCTGTAAATGTAGAGTTATAAATTCAAGGGAAAATTGTCAAGAGAAATTGGGAGTTTACAATTAGACAATTGAAACAATGGAACTGGATATCAGAAAAAATTTGAGAAATCTAAAAAATAATAAAATATAGAAGTGATACACAAAAGATGAATTAATATAACATTTCTAGGGTAAACCAGAAAGATAAATGGTGATCTATAAAGTGGGACTACATAGAGAATATCAAGGAGGGAATATACAAAAGCAAGTCATGTATGATAAGAAACCAAGTTTCCAGGGGCCTAAGACTCAGAAATTAGATTTCTGAGTCACAAATGAGTAATTCATAGAGTCTTGTAATCTAAAAGTGTATATATAATTTTATAAAAACTTTAACCATCAACATTACCACCAACAGTGTATGAGGGTTCCTTTTTCCCAAATCCATATCAAGTCTACTTGCTATATTTATCACTGCTGCTTTTTTCTTTGCATTCCTGATGGCTTTTTTTTTCTTGGCCACATAAGTCTTCTTTGAGTAATTTATCTCTTGTCCTAATTTTTTGATGGAATCATTTATTTTTGTTATTGTTATGGCTCACCAGTGCTTTATATATCTCAGAAATTAACCATTTACAGATTGGTAGCAGGAAAATTTTTTTCTAGTCTATGGACTGTCTTTTCTTCTCTTCATTTTTTCTGTGGTGCAAAAACTTCTAAATTTAAGTTAGTCCCATTTCTTTATCTTTTTGTTTTTCTTTTTTTTGACCAATGTCATTCATCACTAAAAATATCACTGGATTCAATGTTATGTAGGATTATACCTAAACTTTACTTATTATTATTTATGTATTTATATCTGATACAGGTCTTAAATATATTCTTTTGCTTGTTTGTTTGTTTGTTTGTTTGAGCCACACGCAACAGTGCTCAGGGCTTACTCCTGGCTCTGCACTCAGAAATCGCCCCTGGTATGGAAGACCATATGAGATGCTGGGATCAAACCTGTGTCCATCCTGCGTCAGCCTTATGCAAGACCCTACCACTGTGCTACCACTCTGGCCTGTAAATATATTCCTAATAAACTTTTGTGCATAGTATGCAATAGAAGTCTGATGACTTTTGTAAATAATGGAGTCAACAACACTAAAATCATGAGATCTAAACCTTAACAACCAAACTTATGATAGGTGCCTATTAAGTTGCCAGGCTGGGAGGTGGAGATAGGGATAGATTCTGTAACATTGGTGAAGGGAAGTTAATATTGATGGTACTATCAATGTTGAAACATATTATGTCTAAAATTCACTATGAATAACTTTGTAAATCACAACTTTTTTTAAGAAGTTTTTAAAAAAGAAACAGAACCATTTTTTAAATTGGTAACCTAAAATCAAAGTCATGGTTTCTCAGGCCATGCCACTGAGGTTAAATAGTTAATCATTGTAATTTTGGCTTTATAAGTTGGAAACTTTAAGGAAAAAGGGTTTGCAAATTCTCTTAATTCTCCTGTGAGACTTTTTGAGTATGAGGTAATTGTGACAACAATTTATTTTCTGAAGTCTTGTTGAATCTGGGAACATGGTGGAGGAAGGTCGATATGATACTGGCGTTGGTTTTGGCTCATTGTATGTTTGAAACACAACTATGAAGGCCTTTGTCAATCACAATGGTTTCAATAAAATAAAAGCCAATTAAATAATAAAGATAATTATTATATTAAATAGAGAAATATTTTGTAATTGACAAAGAGGTTGTGGCACAGTTGAACAAACCTCAAAACCTAGCATCAAAATCTGAATGACAATGCAATGACTGGGGGCCGGACAGGTGGCGCAGCTGTGGGTGTTTACCTTACAAGTGGCTGACCTAGGACAGACAGTGGTTGGATCGCCAGCATCACATATGGTCCCCCAAGTCAGGAGCGGTTTCTGAGCACATTGCCTGGAGTAAACCCTGAGCGTCATTGGGTGTGCCCACCCCCCCCCATCTTACACCCCCTCCAAATGCAGTGACTGGATGAAAAGGCATTTTGGCTGAGGTTTCTACTGGATACTATACCTTTTGTATATAACATAGTTTTAGTTTTTACTAACCTCTAAAAACTATTGTCCTTGTATTAAATAGATTATAGTGACTTACTCCAATCAAAGGGAAATTACTCTTTTAACTCTATATGGATCTGTGGAAATCATGAAGGATTTTTTTTTTGGGGGGGTGGAGAGATTGTGCCAAATTCGGCAGCGCTCAGGCATTACTCCTGGCTCTGTGCTTTGCAATCACTCCTGGAAGGCTCTGGGAATCCTAAGAGATTTGATCCAGAGATCAAACCCACATTGACTCAGTACAAGAAAAACCCTCTCTGTTATTGCTCCAGTTTCTATGAGTGCTTATTGAGAAACCAAAGGAAAATCATTGTTATTAATTTAATTAAAGGTGTTTTGAAATTTTAAATGAAATGAGCAATAAACTTTGGATTAAGAAAAAGATAACTTTTTGTTTTGTTTTGTTTTTGGGCCACACCTGGTAACGCTCAGGGGTTACTCCTGGCTATGTGCTCAGAAGTTGCTCCTGGCTTGGGGGACCATATGGGACACCGGGGGATTGAACTGCGGTCCATCCAAGGCTAGCGCAGGCAAGGCAGACACCTTACCTTTAGCGCCACTGCCTTAAGTAACTTCCTTAATATATTCTTAAAATATTGTAGACATATTATAGAATATTATATATTCTTAAAATATATATAGATTGTTAATATAGTACAAGGCATAAGGCAATTGCCTGTTACATGGCCAGCCTGGATTCTAACCCTAGCACTGTATATAGTCCCCTAAGTACCACCAAAAATGATCACTGAGCACAGACCCAAGAGAAAGTCCTGAGCACAGCTAGATGTGGCCCCAAAAAACAGATAGGTAGGTAGATAGATAGATAGATAGATAGATAGATAGATAGATAGATAGATAGATAGATAGATGATAGATATATGAATGGATGGATGGATGGATAGATAAATAGATAGATGGTAGATAGATAGGTGATAGATAGATAGATAGATAGATAGATAGATAGATAGATAGATAGATAGATAGATAGATGGATAAATAGATAGATGATAGAGAGATAGAGAGATAGATACATAGAGAGATAGATAGATAGGTAGATAGAGATAGATAGATAGATAGATAGATAGATAGATAGATAGATAGATAGATAGATAGATAGATAGATAGATAGATAATGATAGATAGACCATCAGCTCATCATTTGAGAATAAAAAGGGTGATCTTTTTGGGGACACATAATTTAATCTTAGATATAATGTATTATGTTCAGCATATGCATATATAAAGTTTACATGATCATTCATTTTTTAATGTTCATGTGAACTTAATAAAATGTACCAGTTTTCTCCAAGTACTGTTATATACATGAACTTTCTTTTTTCATTGTATCTGTTACTCTTACTTTTGTACTGTAAGTCTAACTTCCATATCACTATAAATCTTATCAATTTTGTACTGTAGGTTTTGTAGTATTAATTCTATTGTGTACTATAAGTATAAATAATTTTGTACTATATTTCTCATAGTTTTGTACTATAAATCAACTTCCAAATCAAATTAATTACAACTTAAATTTTAAAAGTATAACTTGACAATTTTCACAGTGCTAATGCTAGCTGCTCAAGAAGTATCACACTAATTATATTCATAATCCATTAACTCATTCTTCCCTCAGGTAAAATCCATTTCTAGTAAATTCCATATCCAAAATATATGTTAAAAACTATACTATGAGACTAAACCCCAGGGATATTACTGTAATAATTTTAACAAGTGCAAAAATTAGTATACCCATTTCTTTATAAATTTAACAACTGGCTTTTTTTTTTAATTTGGCCACATCCATTGGTACTAATGGATGTACTCCTGACTCTGCACTCAGGAATATATTCCTGGTACTGTTCAGGAAACAGTATAGAATACCAAGGATAGAATCCAGATTCGTTGGCTGGGGGCAAGGTTAGCATCTTACCTGCTGTACTACGTGGCTTTTAATGTCATCATTTAACCATACAATTGTTTGCATTTTGGAAGACATAGTATGTATATGAATAAACCAATCACAGTTTAGTATATTTTTATGAGGTCTCATTTCCATGCTATCTCTTCTACCTTAGTAAAAGGAAGGAGGACAATAAATGTGTAATTTAAATAAGTATCCATTCTCAAAATATTAAATCTTCTGATTTCCAATACAATGACCATGTCATCAGAGTATTTCATATATATTCCTCAGTAAACACTTTCTTTTTAATTTCACATTCCAATCTTCTATCTTCAGTGACTTTCAAATATACATTTAATTATATTATATGTCTAACTCAGCATCTTCTGTTTTGCAACGATCATCTTGATCCTAGGTTTTTTTTTTTTTGTCTTCCCAAAGATATTATCCATTTCTCCTAAAAAAAATTAATAGGACATAGAACAATCTAAAAAAATCTTACTCCGCCATTCACTGTGTATAATTCAGGGTGGGCACTTGGGGCAAGCCTGAGCATTTCTAGTTCCTTACACCCAGTTATGCTTAATTGATTCATATATGGTAATACTGCCATATCAGATAGATTCAGTCCTTCTGGAAATATTTTTGCTTATAAGCAATGAAGCAAGGAGGAACAAGGAACAAGGAGTGCCACAATGACAATGGAATGTTATCAATGTAACCAAACCTTTAGGAATTTTGAACCCTAATATTAAATGTATCTAGTAAAATTAAATGTATCTAACTACTTTCAAATAGAAAATCCTTTCGTGTAAATCTTCCCATACTTCCCATATGTAACTCTTCAATACTCCCAAAGCAATCAACTTCCTTCTCTTTTAAAAGATTACTTATTTCCAGTTTAAACAGAAAATATGTCACAAAAAGGAATTCTTCTGCATCTGTAAATTTTTATAACCCTTCTTCATTCTTGATGAAGTGGTAAAGTCTTTCCTCTACACTTGATTCTCTTCACCATCAGAATGAAATCATCCATTGAAATTCTAATTTAAAAAATAATAAAGATTAGGGAGATAAAGCAAAGACCTGGGGAATATGTTGTTATATTTAGTGGAGTCCTGTGTGTCTTTTAGCACATCATTTCCCCCAAATTTTCCAAAACAACCCTAAATGCCATTAATAGCTTCCAAGTACAACCAGATACAGCCCCCAAACAAACATATAAGTAATTAAAACAATCTATTGTTTTTCCTTACTCTCCAAGTACTATCCTGGTGTTTTCTTTTCCCATTATTGCCAATATTTTAATTTTACCTCAGGGGGGTGGATCTATATATTTTTCATTTTATTGGTCACAAATTAAAGTGCTCAGGGGACAATGGAATGATGGATATCACACCTGGATCTCATACCCCATGCAAAATTTATGCCCCAGTTCTTCAAGTTACCACCCAACCTATAAAATTGCTAATAGTAATTTATGATGTTTCATTATGACTTGTGATCATTGCTCCAATCCTGATCCTCTTTTTTACTTGATTATCTATACTTATGTTTACTTTATAATAACCTGTTGTTATAATAAACCCTAATAAGTCTAGATACTTCAGAAACATATATGCTTTTTTTTCCCTCCACCTTTAAGTTCATGTCTGTCATTCATTGGCTTTCATTTAAAAATCGTTTATTGATTGGGCTGGAGTGATAGCATAGTGGTAGGGCTTTTGCCTTGCACTCCGCTGATCAAGGAGACCTGATTCAATCCCAGGGGTCCCATATGGTTTCCCAAGGCCAGAGCGATTTCTGAGTGCATAGCCAGGAGTAACCCCTGAGTGTGAAGGGGTGTGGCCCAAAAACCTAATAAAAAATAGTTGATTGGTCTATATTCAGTAGAGAAGAATGTGACACACCTTAGGATTCTATGCTTATTGGATATTTTACACATTCAATTAATTCTAAAAACTCTATTATTAACTCTACTTTCCTACACTTTGTGTTTTTGTGATATCTTCCTATTTTACAGGAAACCAAGGATTGCTTTTCTTTTTTTTTTTTTAAATAAAAGGCCTATAAGATGTCTCTATATATTACATTGGATAAGGAAATTTTCTTGCAGGCAGCCAGCACTGATTTGACAATTGACTCTGAGCACCACTAGGAGTGACTGCTGAGCATAAAACCAAGTAGTAAACCTGAGCACCACTGGCTGCAGTTTCAAAAATCTCCCCAAATGGAGTTAATTGACAGACACCTTGTCAATAATTGATGCAGGTGGCTAAACACACACACACACACACACACACACACACCCATTATCAGTTAATAGAGTAGGGAAATTTAAAAGGATAAGATATAGTCTTACGGAGCCAGAGAGATAACACAGCGTAAGGACATTTTCCTTGCATGCAGCTGATCCAGGATGGACAGTGATTTGAATCCCGGCATCCCATATGGCCATATGGTCTCCCGAGCCTGAAAGGAGCTATTTCTTTTTTTAAATTAATATCTTTATTTAAACACCTCGATTACAAATACGACTGTAGTTGGGTTTCAGTCATGTAAACAACATCCCCCTTCACCAGTGCAACATTCCCATCACCAGTGTTCCAAATCTCCCTCCTCTCAACCCCACCCCCACCTGCACTCGAGACAGGCTTTCTACTTCCCTCATTCATTCACATTGTTATAATAGTAATAAATGTAGTTATTTCTTAAGTTTAGTCATCACTCTTTGTGGTGAGCTTCATATTGTGAGCTGGATATTTAGCCCTCCTCTCTTTGACTTTGAGGATTTTTGCAAAAATGTCTTTTATTTTTCTTAAAACCCAGAGATGAAGTAGACTTTTATTCATCTATTACTCTTCCTCTGACTTATTTCACTCAGCATAATAGATTCCATGTACATCCATGTATAGGAAAATTTTATGACTTCATCTCTCCTGACAGCTGCATAATATTCCATTGTGTATATGTACCACAGTTTTTTTAGCCATTCGTCTGGTTGTTTCCAGAGTCTTGCTATGGTAAATAGTGCTGCAATGAATATAGTTGTAAGGAAGAAGTTTTTTTATTGTATTTTTGTGTCCCTAGCGTATATTCCTAGGAGTGGTACAGCTGGATCGTATGGGAGCTCGATTTCCAGTTTTTGGAGGAATCTCCATATCACTTTCCATAAAGGTTGAACTAGATGGCATTCCCACCAGCAGTGGATAAGAGTTCCTTTCTCTCCACATCCCCTCCAACACTGTTTATTCTCATTTTTTGTGATGTGTGCCATTCTCTGTGGTGTGAGGTGGTATCTCATCATTATTTTGATTTGCATCTCCCTGATGATTAGTGATGTAGAGCATTTTTTCATGTGTCTTTTGGCCATTTGTATTTCTACTTTATCAAAGTGTCTGTCCATTTATTCTCCCCATTTTTGATGGGATTAGATGTTTTTTTTCTTGTAAATTTCTGTCAGTGCCTTGTATATTTTGGAGATTAGCCCCTTACCTGAGGGGTATTGGATGAATAGTTTCTCCCATTCAGTGGGGGGCTCCTGTATCCTGGGCGCTATTTCCTTTGAGGTGCAGAAGCTTCTCAGCTTCATATATTCCCATCTGTTACTCTCTGCTTTCACTTGCTTGGAGAGTGCACTTTCCTCCTTGAAGATGCCTGTAATGTACTGGAGTGTCTTGCCTATGTGCTGTTCTATATATCTTATAGTTTTGGGGCTGATATTGAGGTCTTTAATCCATTTGGATTTCACCTATGTATATAATTTTAGTTGGGGGGTCTAAGTTCAATTTTTTGCAAGTGGCTAGCCAGTTGTGCCAACACCACTTGTTGAAGAGGCTTTATTTGCTCCATTTAGGATTTCCTGCTCCTTTATCAAAAATTAGGTGATTGTATGTCTGGGGAACATTTTCTGAGTATTCAAGCCTATTCCACTGATCTGAGGATCTGTCCCTATACCAATACCATGCTGTTTTGATAACTATTGCTTTGTAGTAAAGTTTAAAGTTGGGGAAAGTAATTCCTCCCATATTCTTTTTTCCAATGATTGCTTTAGCTATTCTAGGGTGTTTATTGTTCCAAATGAATTTCAAAAGTGCCTGATTAACTTCTTTGAAGAATGTCATGGGTATCTCTAGAGGGATCACATTAAATCTGTATAATGCCTTAGGGAGTATTGCCATTTTGATGATGTTAATCCTGCCAATCCATGAGCAGGGTATGTGTTTCCATTTCTGCGTGTCCTCTCTTTTTTCTTAGAGCAGAGTTTTATAGTTTACTTTGTATAGGTCCTTCACATTTTTAGTTAAGTTTATTCCAAGATATTTGAATTTGTGTGGCACTATTGTGATTGCGGTTCTTTTCTTAATGTCCATTTTTTCCTTATTACTATTGGCGTATAGAAAGGCCATTGATTTTTTTGTGTTAATTTTGTAGCCTGCCACCTTGCTATATGAGTCTGTTGTTTCTATAAGCTTTTGGTCGAGTCTTTAGGGTTTTCTAAGTAGAGTATGATGTCATCTGCAAACAGTGAGAGCTTGAATTCTTCCTTTCCTATCTGGATTCCCTTGATATCTTTTTCTTGCCTAATTGTGATAGCAAGTACTTGCAGTGATATGTTGAATAGGAGTGGTGAGTGAGGACAGCTTTGTCTTATGCCAGATTTTAGAGGGAAGGCTTTTAGTTTTTCTCCATTAAGGAAAATATTTGCCACTGGCTTGTGGTAGATGGCCTTAACTATATTGAGAAAGATTCCTTCCATTTCCATCTTGCTGAGAGTTTTGATCAAGAATTGGTGTTGGAACTTATCAAATGCTTTCACTGCATCTATTGATATGATCATGTGGTTTTAATTTTTTTTCTTGTTGATGTTGTGTATTATCTTGATAGATTTACGGATGTTAAACCATTCTTGCATTCCTGGGATGAAACCTACTTGATTGTAGTGGATAATCTTCTTAATGAGGCATTGAATCCTATTTGCCAGGATTTTGTTGAGGATCTTTGCATCTGCATTCATCAGTGATATTGGTCTGTAATTTTCTCTTTTGGTAACATCTCTGTTTGGTTTACGTATCAAGGTGATGTTGGCTTCATAAAAGCTGTTTGGAAGTGTTTCCATTTTTTCAATTTCATAAAAGAGTCTTGCCAGGATTGGTAGTAGTTCCTCTTGGAAAGTTTGAAAGAATTCATTGGTGAATCCATCTGGGACTGGGTTTTATTTTTGGGCAGACATTTGATTACCATTTTAATTTCATCATTGGTGATGGGGATATTTAGATATGCTACATTCACTTCCTTCAACAGTGGAGGATTATGAGTCCAAGAATTTATCCATTTCTTCCCGGTTCTCATTTTTAGTGGCATAGAGTTTCTCAAAGTAATTTCTGATTACCCTTTGAATCTGTCATATCAGTAGTGATCTCCTTTTTCATTCCTAATACGAGTTATCAAGTTTCTCTCTCTCTCTTTCTTTATTAGTTTTGCCAGTAATGTATCAATCTTGTTTATTTTTTCAAAGAACCAAATTCTGCTTTCGTTGATTTTTCGGATTGTTTTTTGGGTTTCCACTTCATTGATTTCTGTTCTCAGCTTGGTTATTTCTTTCTGTCTCCCTATTTTTGGGTCCTTTTGTTGAGCACTTTCTAGTTCTATTACCTGTGTCATTAAACTACTCAGGTAAGCTCCTTCTTCCTTCCTGATATGTGCTTAGAAAGCTATAAATTTTCCTCTCAGTACTGCTTTTGCTGTGTCCCATAAATTCTGATAGTTTGTGTCTTTATTGTCATTTGTTTCCAGGAACCTATACAAAGAAAACTATAAAACTCTGCTCCAAGAAATAAGAGAGGACACATGGAAATGGAAACACATACCCTGCTTATGGATTGGCAGGATAAATATCATCAAAATAGCAATACTCCCCAAAGCATTGTACAGTTTAATGCGATCCCTCCAAAGATACACATGACATTCTTCAAAGAAGTGGATCAGGCACTTTTGAAATTCATTTGAAACAATAAGTACCCTAGAATAGCTAAAGCAATCATTGGGAAAAAGAATATGGGAGGAATTACTTTCCCCAACTTTAAACTTTACTACAAAGCAATAGTTATTAAAACAGCATGGTATTGGAATAAGGATAGGCCCTCAGATCAGTGGAGTAGGCTTGAATACTCAGAAAATGTTCCCCATACATACAATCACCTAATTTTTGATAAAGGAGCAAGAAACCAAAAATGGAGCAAAGAAAGCCTCTTCAACAAATGGTGTTGGCACAACTGGCTAGCCACTTGCAAAAAATTGAACTTAGACCCCCAGCTAACATCATGTACGAAGGTCAAATCCAAATGGATTAAAGACCTCGATATCACACCGCAAACCATAAGATATATAGAACAACACATAGGCAAAACACTCCAGGACATTGAGAGTACAGGCATCTTCAAAGAGGAAACTGCACTCTCCAAGCAAGTGAAAGCAGAGATTAACAGATAGGAATATATTAAGCTGAGAAGCTTCTGCACCTCAAAGGAAATAGCGCCCAGGATACAAGAGCCCCCCATTGAATGGGAGAAACTATTCACCCAATACCCCTCAGGTAAGGGGCTAATCTCCAAAATATACAAGGCACTGACAGAACTTTACAAGAAGAAAACATCTAATCCTATCAAAAAATGGAGAGAAGAAATGGACAGACAATTTGACAAAGTAGAAATACAAATGGCCAAAAGACACATGAAAAAATGCTCCACATCACTAATCATCAGGGAGATGCAAATAAAAACAACAATGAGGTACCACCTCACACCTCAGAGATTGGTACACATCACAAAGAATGAGAAAAAACAGTGTTGTCGGGGATGTGGAGAGAAAGGAACTCTTATCCACTGCTGGTGGGAATGCCGTCTAGTTCAACCTTTATGGAAAGCGATATGGAGATTCCTCCAAAAACTGGAAATCGAGCTCCCATACGACCCAGCTGTACCACTCCTAGGAATGTACCCTAAGAACACAAAAATATGATACAAAAATTCCTTTCTTACACCTATATTCATTGCAGCACTATTTACCATAGCAAGACTCTGGAAACAACCAAGATGCCCTTCAACAGACGAATGGCTAAAGAAACTGTGGTACATATACACAATGGAATATTATGCAGCTGTCAGGAGAGATGAAGTCATGAAATTTTCCTATACATGGATATACATGGATTCTATTATGCTGAGTGAAATAAGTCAGAGAGAGAGAAAAACACAGAATAGTCTCACTCATCTATGGGTCTTAAGAAAAATGAAAGACATTCTTGCAATAATAATTTTCAGACACAAAAGAGAGAAGGGCTGGAAGTTCCAGCTCACCTCATGAAGCTCACCACAAACAGGGATGAGTTTAGTTACAGAAATAACTACATTTTGAACTATCCTAATATGAGAATTGTATGAGGAAAATAGAAATCCTGTCTAGAGTATAGGCGGGGGTTGGGTGGGTAGGAGAGAGATTTGGGACATTGGTGATGGGAATGTTGCACTGGTGATGGGTGGTGTTCTTTACATGACTAAAACCCAAACGCAATCATGTATGTAATCAAGGTGTTTAAATAAAATATATAAAAAAGGAAAAATATTATTAAAAAAGAAAGAAACATCATAATCCCTGAAGTACTTTATGTTAAGTGTAAGGAAGAAACAGTAGTTAAGTAAATCATGTATTAAAGTTTCCCAGAGTTGAGAATTATAGGCACCAAGATCATGAAGTTCAAAAGGTCACACCATAAGTAGACCCAAAGGAAAAAACCCAAGACTCATTATACTCATTTTACAAAAGAAAGGAGCATGATCAAAAAAGAAAGATATAAAAAAATTCATTAATGACATCTCCAGGAAAGATGCATCACTGTCCAAACAAGTGGAACCAGAAATTAACAAATGGGACCATATAAGCCTAGAAGCTTCTGTACCTCAAAGAAAATAGTGACTAGGATAAAAAGGCCATTCACAGAATGGAAAGACCTATTTACCCAATAGCCATTAGATAAGGGGCTAATAACTATGATATACAAGGTACTGACAGAACTTAACAAGAAATAAATATAACCCTATAAAAAATGGAGAGAAGAAATGAACAGGCAATTCGTCAAAGAAGAATACAAATGGCCTATTAGATGCACTGTGAAATATAAAGTGAGCATTTTCTGGTATGTTAAGTAAACTGCATAGGATGTCTCACACTTCAGAAGTTATGGTGTGGTCCTTTAATATGGGCAGGTAGGGTGTGGAAGCTGCTGGGACCCACCTATTAGGGAGGGGCTCTTTTGCAATAGACCAAAGACAAACCTCACCTGTGATGGTGGAGAAGCAAACAGAAGGTCAGTGAATCTTATTTCTTTTAAAATATTCATTTATATAATATATATATTCATTTATATATATATTCATTTATATATATATATATATATATATATATAGAAGCAACAGGGTAAAACTGATTATCCTACAGCAAAGAGAATTGATGGAAAAGATTAAGAATTGGGGCTGGAGATATAGTACAGTGGTAGGGCTTTTGCGTCGCAAGCAGCTGAACCAGGACAAATGTGGTTTGAATCCTAGCATCCCAGATGGTCCCCAAGCTACTAGGAGTGATTTCTGAGCACAGAGCCAGGAGTAACCCCCGAGTGCCGCTCGGTGTGACACAAAAACTCAAACCCAAAAATAAAAAAATATTAATAACTGTTCTATTTACCATATTGTCTTTAAAATTAATTTCTGTTGTTTGACATTTTCTTCCTAAAATTTAGATGCAAGTTGAAGTGTAGAAAACTCTCTTAGAACTCTTAAAACGCTCTTCGATCTTAGAAAATGTTCTACTCTATAGAATGCTTTGGAATTTTTAAATTTATTCTTGGAACATGCATAACTGGAATGAAGTTCTGTTTCTGACTCTGAAGCACCAAATTATTATAAGCATGTTGACTCAGCTCTAATCAAAAAAGAATAAATGCAAATATGCCATGCTGTTCTTGCAACATTAGTGATCACTGCCACAGGGCTATTACCTCATTCATCTGTTAAACATTATTCAGCACCTATTATAAACCTTTGTTGATTTGTTTTCTACTTTCTTTGCCTTTAAAACATCTAATTTCTTGAATGATTTTTTTCTATTTCATATAACCTGGTTTTAGTCTTTTTTAGTAGTTATTGGATAGTTAAATATTTATTTCATTTGTAATTTCAGCTATACCATTCAGATATTCTTTCCTCTCAATCAGTCCTTTAGCACAGACTCTGAAAGAGACTGAAAGATTTTGAAATCCTATCACAATCATATCCTGACCAGAATTCTGCTCATTGGTCTACTAACTTCCGGCAGTTTCAAGAGCTTCCTAAATCTTTACCACAATTTGGCTTTTGCCTATATTCATAAAATTGTTCTGCCTTACTTAAAACAAAAGCTTATCTGATAAACTACCAAATATTCAACACATGCTTAATTTGAAGTACTAATGTAGACGATATAAGATAACAAACATCTAGGATCCTATTCTTCCAATAATTTCCTTTAAAGATTAAAAGACAAGGGGCCGGTGAGGCGGCGCTAGAGATAAGGTGTCTGCCTTGCAAGCACTAGCCATGGAACGGACTGCGGTTCGATCCCCTGGAGTCCCAAATGGTCCCGCCAAGTCAGGGGCAATTTCTGAGCGCTTAGCCAGGAGTAACCCCTGAGCATCAAATGGGTGTGCCCCCCCAAAAAAGATAAAAAGACAAAACTAGTACACGAAGTATATATTCAATAAACAAGACTTTTTACCCAACTTATTTACAGACATTCAATTATATATAAGAATTTAGGGAGGGGTAGATCAGAAAGAGCTACCCCTTAAAAGATCAATATATGAGAATAAATTCAGAAAGAATGGAAGGAAAAGAACCTTCTGGAATTTTAAACCAGAGTGTAAAATATTGTTACAAGATTAGTAAAAATTAAGTACAAAGATTATAAAATTATTGATAATATAGGACCACTTTATTGAAAGCAAATGAGTCGAGAAAGAAAATGGAAACAGATCATTGATTGTGAGAAGCTGAATGCTCACAGGAAAGAAATAAAAGACAGTAAAAAAGAATAAAAAGAAGAAATAAGAATAAAGACCTAGAACACTCAAACTGAATAATAGCCCTAATCTTAATTACTCCAGTCCTCAATTTTCTCATCTGTAACATGGGATGATAGTGGTAATACCGCAAGTGTTAATATGACAAGATGACATAATACCTGTATAATATTTGCAAAATGCTTGGACTCAATGAAACAGATCTAAAGGAGAACATGATCTTCCAGGAATTTCAGACTTTCCAGTAAGTTCAAACCAAAACAGTTTCTGAAATTCATTATTAATATATAATAGATATAAACAATTAAGAGAAAATGTTACTACAGCAGATAACAATAAAAATTGGGCTTTATAAACATTTAATATTTTTAGGATTTTCTGCTCCTTTATCAAAAATTAGTTGATTGAATGTCTGGGGAACATTTTCCGAGTATTCAAGCCTATTCCACTGATCTGAGGACCTGTCCTTTTTCCAATACCATGCTGTTTTGATAACTATTGCTTTGTAATACAGTTCAAAGTTGGAGAAAGTTATGCCTCCCATATTCTTTTTCCCAATGATTTCTTTAGTTATTCGAGGTTGTTTATTGTGCCAAATGAATTTCAGAAGTATTTGATCCACTTCTTTAAAGAATAAATGGGTATCTTTAGGGGAATTGCATAAAATCTGTATAATGCTTTGGGGAGTATTGCCATTTTAATTATGTTAATCCTGCCAATCCATAAGCAGGGTATGAGTTTCCATTTCCGTGTTTCCTCTGTTATTCATTAGAGCAGAGCTTTATAGTTTTTCTTTGTATAGGCCCTTCACATCTTTTATCAAGTTGACTCCAAGATATTTGAGTTTGTGTGGGGCTAATGTGAATAGGGTTGTTTCCTTAATGTCCACTTCTTTCCTGTTGTTATTGGTGTATAAAAAGCCATTGATTTTTGTGTGTTAATTTTGTAGCCTGCCACCTTGCTATATAATCTATTATTTTCAGAAGCATTTTGGTAGACTTTTTAGGGTTTTCTAAGTAGAGTATCATGTCCTCTGCAAACAGTGAGAGCTTGACTTCTTTCTTTCCTATCTGGATTCCCTTGATATCTTTTTCTTGCCTAATAGCTATAGCAAGTACTTCCAGTACTATGTTGAATAGGAGTGGTGAGAGAGGACAGCCTTGTCGTGTGCCAGAATTTTGAGAAAGGTTTTTAATTTTTCTCCATTGAGGATAATATTTGCCACTGGCTTGTGGTAGTTGGCCTTAACTATATTGATAAAGGTTCCTTTCATTCCCATCTTGCTGAGAGTTTTGATCAAGAATGGGTGTTGGACCTTATCAAATGTTTTCTCTGCGTCTATTGGTATGACCACGTGATTTTTAGTTTTCTTGTTGATGTTGTTGTGTATTATGTTGATAGATTTACGGATGTTAAACCATCCTTACATTCCTGGGATGAAACCAACTTGATTATAGTGGATGATCTTCTTAATGGAGCATTGGATTCTATTTGCCAGGATTTTGTTGAGGATCATTGCATCTGTGTTCATCAGGGGTATTGGTCTGTAATTTACTTTTTTGGAAGCATCTCTATCTGGTTTAGGTATCAAGGTGATGTTGGCTTCATAAAAGCTATTTGGAAGTGTTCTTATTTTTTTCGATTTTATGAAAGATTCTTGCCAGGACTGGTAGTAGTTCCTCTTGAAAGATTTGAAAGAATTCATTAGTGAATCCATCTTGGCCTGGGCTTATGTTTTGGGGCATACATTTGATTACTGTCTTAATTTTCTCCATGTTTAGATATGCTACATCCTCTTCATTCAATCTTGAAAGGTTAGAAGAGTCCAAGAATTTATCCATTTCTTCCAGGTTCTCATTTTTAGTGGCATAGAATTTCTTGAAGTAGTTTCTGATTCACCTTTGAATCTCTGCCATATCGATAGTGATCTCCCCTTTTTCTTTTTCTTTTTTTTGGTTTTTGGGCCACACCCGGTGACACTCAGGGGTTACTCCTGGCTATGCGCTCAGAAGTCGCTCCTGGCTTGGGGGACCATATGGGATGCCAGGGGATCGAACCGCGGTTCATCCTAGGCTAGCTCAGGCAAGGCAGGCACCTTACCTCTAGCGCCACCACCTGGCCCCATCCCCTTTTTCATTCCTAATATGAGTTATCAAGTTTCTCTATCTCTCTATCTGTGTAAATTTTGCCAATGGTCTATCAATCTGGTTTATTTTTTTTGAAGAACCAACTTCTGATTTCGTTGATCTTTTGGATTGTTTTTTGGTTTCCACTTCGTTGATTTCTGCTCCCAGCTTTGTTATTTCCTTCTGTCTCCCTATTTTTGGTTCCTTTTGTTGAGCACTTTCTAATAATATGATTTGTGTCATTATGCTATTTATATATACCCCTTCTTCCTTCCTTATGTCTGTTTGCAAAGCTATAAATTTTCCACTCAGGACTTCTTTTGCAGTTTCTCATAGGTTCTGATATTTTGTGTCTTTAATGTCTTTTGTTTCCAGGGGTGTTTTGATTTCCTCTTGGATTTCATCTTGGACCCACTGGTTGTTCAGTAGTAGGCTGTTTAATTTTCAGGTGTTAAAGTTTTTCTTCTGTGTCCCTTTGTAGTTCACAAATAATTTCAGAGCCTTGTGTTCAGCAAAGGTAGCCTGAAACCTTTCTATATTCTTGATGTTATGGAGGTATGCTTTATGTGTCAGTATGTAGTCTATCCTGGAGAATGACCCATGTACATTGGAGAAGAATGTGTATCCAGGTCTGGGGGTGGAGTGTTATATTGGTATGATCATGTGAGTTGTTGAGGTCTCCCACAATTATTGTGTTGTTATTGATATCCTTTTTCAGATTTGTCGACAATTGTATTAAATATTTTGCTGGCCCCTCATTTGGTGCATATATGTTTAGGAGAGTGATTTCTTCCTGCTGTACATATCCCTTGATTAATACAAAATGTTCATCTTTGTTCCTTACAACTTTTATGAGTATAAAGTTTGCATCATCTGATATTAGTATGGCCACTCCAGCTTTTTTATGGGTGTTGTTTGCTTCCATGATTTTCCTCCAGCCTTTTATTTTGAGTCTATGTTTGTTCTGACTGTTCAGGTATGTTTTCTGTAGGCAACAGAAGGTTGGATTGAGTTTTTTGATCCATTATGCCACTCTGTGTCTCTTAATGGTGCATTTAGTCCATTGACATTGAGAGAAAGAATTGTCATGGGATTTAGTGTCATCTTTGTGTCAAAGTTTGGTGTGTCTGTTGGTCAGTCTTGTCTTAAAGTAGGCCATTCAGTTTTTCTTTTAAGAATGGTTTTGAGTCTGTAAAGTTTCTGAGCTGTTGTTTATCTGTGAAGCCATGTATTCTTCCTTCAAACCTGAAAGTGAGTTTTGCTGTGGTGCAATATTCTAGGCAAAGCTTTTATTTCATTGAGTTTTGTCACAATGTTCCACCACTGCCTTCTGACTTTGAGTGTTGCTTGTGACAGGTCTGCTGTAAATCTCAAGATTGCTGCCTTGAATGTAATTTCCATTTTTGATCTTGCTGCTTTCAGAATTCTGTCTCTAGCTGTGAAATTCCTCATTGTGACTAGGATGTGTCTTGGGGTGTTTTTCCTGGGGTCTCTTTTAGTTGGTACTCTTCAGGAATGCAGGATTTGATTACATGTATTCTTTAGCTCTAGTAGTTTCTCTTTAATGATGCTCTTGACCATTGATTCTTCCTAGAACTTTTCTTCCTGGGTCTCTGGGACTCCAGTGATTTTTATGTTGTTTCTGTTGGGGTTATCAAAGACTTTTACTTCCATCGTTTCACATTCTTTGAGTAATTTTTCCATTGTCTGATCATTTGCTTTAAAACTTTTTTCCAATCAATTCTTATTCTTTATTTTTTTATTTTAACACCTTAATTACATACATGATTGTGTTTGGGTTTCAGTCATGTAAAGAACACCACCCATCACCAGTGCAACATTTCCATCACCAATGTCCCAAGTCTCCCTCCTCTCCACCTGACAACCGCCTGTACTCTAAACAGGCTCTCAATTTCCCACATACATTCTCATTATTAGGACATTCAAAATGTAGTTATTTCTTTAACTAAACTCATCACTCTTTCTGGTGAGCTTCCTGAGGTGAGCTGGAACTTCCAAATCTTTTTTCTTTTGTGTCTGAAAATTTTTATTGCAAGAATGTCTTTCATTTTTCTTAAAACCCATAGATGAGTGAGACCATTCTGCGTTTTTCTCTCTCTCTCTCTCTCTGACTTATTTCACTCAACATAATAGATTCTGTGTACATCCATGTATAGGAAAATTTCATGACTTCATCTCTCCTGACAGCTGCATAATATTCCATTGTGTATATGTACCACAGTTTCTTTAGCCATTCGTCTGTTGAAGGGCATCTTGGTTGTTTCCAGAGTCTTGCAATGGTAAATAGTGCTGCAATGAATATAGTTGTAAGGAAGGGCTTTTTGTATTGTATTTTTGTGTTCCTAGGGTATATTCCTAGGAGTGGTATAGCTGGATCATATGGTGCCACATTCCCACTCAGGAAGAACACACACCAACGTGTAATGCTCTCCTGAAAAAGGAATTATTTGCCAAAAAGGCCCGCTTAGAGAAGTCAAAATCACTTGACCCTTTGCGTGGAGGGTTTGGCAATAATTCTAAATAGTGGCTATAACTATCTCTCTCTTTATTTTAAACCTTTATTAGAAATCAGGCCTTAGTAAATTCTTTCTAGGACAGTACTAATCCCGCCAAAAAATCTCCCATTTAACAGCTCCCTGTAATTTTTCCTACTCTGGCGCCTAAACCAAGGTTTTTCCATTACTTAGCTCAAAACAAAGTAATTTTTCACTTTTCCCCCCGAAATTCTGAAACATTCCTCACTCTCCCAACTTTCCTGATAATTACAAGCCGCCTTTCCACCTTCAGTATCAGCTCTTTCATATGCTAATCTAGCCAGGGTCCTTCATTCTTCTCCCAGCCTCTTTGATGCCTAAAATTTGCATCTGCCTTCCTGTCTCTACCATTTAAAAGCTGCCAGCTTAAAAAATAAAATTGTCTCTCGTTTCTTGTAAACGTGAGTCCCCATACTATCTGTGTGGTTTCATTCATTTCTACAATATATTTTCCGTCATTAGCCATTCCGCGTGCCCACCTTTTCCCGTGGAATTTTTCCCGAACTCCACGAAGGATTTGTTTGCAGGTGCTGTAGATTGCAAATAAAATTTGGCTCACAGCAATATGGGAGCTCGATTTCCAGTTTTTGGAGGAATCTCCATATCGCTTTCCATAAAGGTTGAACTAGACGGCATTCCCACCAGCAGTGGATAAGAGTTCCTTTCTCTCCACATCCCCTCCAACACTGTTTATTCTCATTCTTTGTGATGTGTGCCATTCTCTGGGGTGTGAGGTGGTATCTCATCATTGTTTTGATTTGCATCTCCCTGATGATTAGTGATGTGGAGCACTTTTTCATGTGTCTTTTGGCCATTTGTATTTCTTCTTTGTCAAAGTATCTGTTCATTTCTTCTCCCCAATTTTTGATGGGATTAGATGTTTTTTTTTTTCTTGTAAAGTTCTGTCAGTGCCTTGTATATTTTGGAGATTAGCCCCTTATCTGAGGGGTATTGGGTGAATAGTTTCTCCCACTCAGTGGGTGGCTCTTGTATCTGGGGCACTATTTCCTTTGAGGTGAAGAAGCTTCTCAGCTTAATATATTCCCATTTGTTACTCTCTGCTTTCACTTGCTTGGAGAGTGCAGTTTCCTCATTGAAGATGCCTGTAATGTCCTGGAGTGTTTTGCCTATGTGCTGTTCTATATATCTTATGGTTTGCGGTGTGATATCGAGGTCTTTAATCCATTTGGATTTTACTTTTGTACATGACATTAGCTGGGGGTCTAAGTTCAATTTTTTGCAAGTGGCTATCCAATTGTGCCAACACCACTTGTTGAAGAGGCTTTCCCTGCTCCATTTAGGATTTCCTGTTCCTTTATCAAAAATTAGGTGATTGTATGTCTGGGGAACATTTTCTGAGTATTCAAGCCTATTCCACTGATCTAACGGCCTGTCCTTATTCCAATACCATGCTGTTTTGATAACTATTTCTTTGTAATAAAGTTTAAAGTTGTGGAAAGTAATTCCTCCCATATTCTTTTTCCCAATAATTGCTTTAGCTATTCTAGGGTGATTATTGTTCCAAATAAATTTCAAAAGTGCCTGATTAACTTCTTTGAAGAATGTCATGGGTATCTTTAGAGGGATCACATTAAATCTGTATAATGCCTTGGGGATTATTGCTATTTTGATGATGTTAATCCTGCCAATCCATGAGCAGGGTATGTGTTTCCATTTCCATGTGTCCTCTCTTATTTCTTGGAGCAGAGTTTTATAGTTTTCTTTGTATAGGTCCTTCACATTTTTAGTCAAGTTGATTCCAAGATATTTGAGGTTGTGTGGCACTATTGTGAATAGGGTAGTTTTCTTAATGTCCATTTCATCCTTATTACTATTGGTGTATAGAAAGGCCACTGATTTTTGTGTCTTAATTTTTTAGCCTGCCATCTTGCTATATGAGTCTATTGTTTCTAGAAGCTTTTTGGTAGAGTCTTGAGGATTTTCTAAGTAGAGTATGATGTCATCTGCAAACAGTGAGAGCTTGACTTCTTCCTTTCCTATATGGATTCCCTTGATACCTTTTTCTTGCCTAATCGCTATAGCAAGTACTTCCAGTGCTATGTTGAATAGGAGTGGTGAGAGTGGAGAGCCTTGTCTTGTGCCAGAATTTAGAGGGAAGGCTTGTAGTTTTTCTCCATTAAGGATAATATTTGCCACTGGCTTGTGGTAGATGGCCATAACTATATTGAGAAAGGTTCCTTCCATTCCCATCTTGCTGAGAGTTTTGATCAAGAATGGGTGTTGGACGTTATGAAATGCTTTCTCTGCATCTATTGATACGATCATGTGGTTTTTATTTTTCTTGTTATTGATGTTGTGTATTACATTGATAGATTTACGGATGTTAAACCATCCTTGCATTCCTGGGATGAAACCTACTTGATCGTAGTGGATGATCTTCTTAATGAGGCATTGAATCCTATTTGCCAGGATTTTGTTGAGGATCTTTGTATCTGCATTCATCAGCGATATTGGTCTGTAATTTTATTTTTTTGTAGCATCTCTGTCTGGTTTAGGTATTAAGGTGATGTTTGCTTCATAAAGATATTTGGAAGTGTTTCCGTGTGTTCAATTTCATGAAAGAGTCTTGCCAGGATTGGTAGTAGTTCCTCTTGGAAAGTTTGAAAGAATTCATTAGTGAATCCATCTGGGCCTGGGCTTTTGTTTTTCGGCAGATATTGGATTACCGTTTTAATTTCATTGATGGAGATGGGGGTGTTTAGAAATGCTACATCCTCTTCCTTCAACCGTGGAAGATTATAAGAGTCCAAGAATTTATCCATTTCTTCCAGGTTCTCATTTTTAATGGAGTAGAGTTTCTCAAAGTAGTTTCTGATTACCCTTTGAATCTCTGTCATATCAGTAGTGATCTCTCCTTTTTCATTCCTAATACGAGTTATCAAGTGTCTCTCCCTTTCTTTGTTAGGTTTGTCAGTGGTCTATCAATCTTGTTTATTTTTTCAAAGAACCAACTTCTGCTTTCATTGATCTTTCAGATTGTTTTTTGGGTTTCCACTTCATTGATTTCTGCTCTCAGCTTTGTTATTTCCTTCTGTCTTCCTATTTTTGGGTCCTTTTGTTGAGCACTTTCTAGTTCTATTAGCTGTGTCATTAAGCTACTCAGGTAAGCTCCTTCTTCCTTCCTGATGTGTGCTTGCAAAGCTATAAATTTTTCCTCTCAGTACTGCTTTTGCTGTGTCCCATAAGTTCTGATAGTTTGTGTCTTTATTGTCATTTGTTTCCAGGAACCTTTTGATTTCCTCCTTGATTTCATCTTGGACCCACTGGTTATTATTATGAGGCTGTTTAACTTCCAGGTGTTAAAGTTTTTCTTCTGAGTCTCTTTGGAATTCACAAATAATTTCAGAGCCTTGTGGTCAGCGAAGGTTGTCTGCAAAATTTCTATCCTCTTGATATTATGGAGGTATATTTTATGTGCCAGCATGTAGTCTATCCTGGAGAATGTCCCATGTACATTGGAGAAGAATGTGTATCCAGGTTTTTGGGGATGGAGTGTCCTATATATATCCACTAGGCCTCTTTCTTCCATTTCTCTCCTCAGGTCTAGTATATTCTTGTTGGGTTTCAGTTGGGTTGACCTATCCAGTGTTGACAAAGCCGTGTTAAGGTCCCCCACAATTATTGTGTTGTTATTGATATTATTTTTCAGATTTGTCAAGAGTTGTATTAAATATTTTGCTGGCCCCTCATTCGGTGCATATATGTTTAGGAGAGTTATTTTATCCTGCTCTACATACCCCTTGATTAATATAAAATGTCCATCTTTGTCCCTTACAACCTTCCTGAGTATAAAGTTTGCATTATCTGATATTAGTATGGCCACTCCAGCTTTTTTATGGGTGTTGTTTGCTTGGATAATTTTTCTCCAGCCTTTTATTTTGAGTCTATGTTTGTTCTGACTATTCAGGTGCATTTCTTGTAGGCAGCAGAAGGTTGGATTGAGTTTTTTGATCCATTTAGCCACTCTGTGTCTCTTGACTGGTGCATTTAGTCCATTGACATTGAGAGAAAGAATTTTCCTGGGTTTTGATGTCATCTTTATATCGAAATTTGGTGCGTCTTTTGGTTAGTCTTGTCTTAAATTAGGTCTTTCAGTTTTTCTCTTAAGATTGGTTTTGTGTCTGTAAAGTTTCTGAGCTGTTTTTTGTCTGTGAAACCATGTATTCTTCTGTCAAACCAGAAAGTGAGTTTTTCTTGGTACAGTATTCTGGGTGAAGCATTCATTTCATTGAGTCTTGTCACAATATCCCACCACTGCTTTCTGGCCTTGAGTGTTTCTGGTGACAGGTCTGCTGTAAATCTCAAGGATGCTTGCTTGAACGTAATTTCCCCTTTTGATCTTGCTGTTTTCAGAATTCTGTCTCTATCTGTGGGAGTTGTCATTGTGACTAGGATGTGTCTTGGGGTGGTTTTTCTGGGGTCTCTTTTGGTTGGTACTCTTCGAGCATGCAGGATTTGATCACATATATTCTTTAGCTCTGGAAGTTTCTCTTTAATGATGTTTTTGACCATTGATTCTTTCTGGAAATTTTCTTCCTGGGTCTCTGGGACTCCAATGATTCTTAAGTTGTTTCTGTTGATCTTATCATAGACTTCTATTTTCATTTGTTCCCATTCTTTGACTAATTTTTCCATTGTCTGCTCATTTGCTTTAAGTTTTTTTCCAATCTCTCCTGCTGTATGGAATTGTTATGTATCTCATCTTCCACAGCACCAAGTCTATTCTCAGCTTCTGATACCTTGTCCCAGAGCTTATTCATTTTGTCATTCACTTCGTTTACTGACTTTTTCAGGCCTGTTAGTTGACATGTTATTTCAGTTTGGAGTTTTGTGATTTCTGTCTTCATATTTTCTTGGTTCTTATTAGTGTTCTGTTCAACTCTATCCATGGTTTCTTTGGGTTCTTTGAGCATCTTCTATATTGCTAGTCTAAAGTCCTTATCTGAGATGTTGATTATTTGGTTGGTCATTATCTGGTCATTGGAATTGTCATCTTCATTCTCTATGTCTGATGCTAGCCTGCGTTTTTTACCCATTGTCACACTTGTATTGTGGGTTTTTCTACATGTTGTTTTGGTATTCATTGTCAATATGATGCAGGCAGCACACTCCTTTGGCTCCGCCCTTTCAGGATGGGCTGACTTGCCTCTAAGGAAGGAAGTCCTCCGTGGATGAAGCCTCACACTGGATCAAATCTTAGGCCCGAGCATGCAACAGAGAAGACAGTTCAGAGAGAAATCCTTGCTTCTATGATATAGCACAGCAAAGCAAAGCCAAAGTGCTCTGCTAGAGCCTCTTTTCACCCCACTCCCAAGAGTTTCATGCAAGAGGACAGTAGACAGACATTTACAGGTAGCACTCACAGTTTTTCACAGTTGGGCCCCACTGGGCAGGCGTAGTTTTGTGGATTTTCCCCGCCTGATGTCCCAAACAGGGGACCCGGCTTCTGCCCCAATCACTTCTTCTGTATGGAGTTGTTATGTATCACATCTTCCAGCTCATTTATTTTATACTCAGCTGCTGTTACCTGTATGGAGAGATTTTCCATTGTGTTTTTCAATTTGTCTACTGAGTTTTTCAGACCTGTTAATTGACCTGTTATTTCAGTTTGGAGTTTTGTAATTTCTGTCTTCATATTTTCTTGGTTCTTATTAGTGTTCTGTTCAACTCGATCCATCGTTTCTTTGAGTTCTTTGAGCATCTTTCATATTTCTTGTCTAAGCTCCTTATCTGAGAGATTGATTAATTGGTTGGCCATTTTCTGGTCATCAGAATTGTCATCTTTATTCCCCAATGTGTCTTCTGGGTGCCAAAGTTGAAGCTACCTGCATTGGTGCTGTTGCCAGGAAGTGGGCTTTACCCTTCTAGATCCTTGCCTGGGGCTCTCTGATGTCCTTGACTCAATGTTTATGTTTCATAAAGTTTTCTTCCAGGTATATGGGGCCTCAATTATTCTTGTGTTGCTTCTGTTAAATTTATTCCAGAATTTTGTTATCTATTCACTTATTTTGAGGAAGTTTTTCACTCTTTTGTTGTGTGTTTGTTTTAAGGTGTTTTTCTAATCTCTTCTGTTGATTGGAGGTGTTATGCTGCTCATCTCTCAGCTGTCTTCAACAGCTATTAATCTGTTTGTGAGGCCTTCCAGTGAGTTTTTCATTTCACCAAGTTTTTCAGTTCTATCATTTCTGTTAAATTAAGATCATAATAATTAAATAACCACCCTTTTTGCTATGTAGTTATGACTATAAAATTATAACACAATAAATTATTAACACAATAAATTATTGTAGCATTACTATCAGCTGCTTTAACATAGAAATAATTAATAATCTGTTTATAGATTACTAAAAACTACATTATACAGTTTTACAATGGAATACTATTCAACTATTTTTCTTTTTTAGTGCAATATTACATCATCTTTTTTGTCTTTATTTAAATATCTTGATTACAAACATGATTGTGATTAGGTTTCAGTCATGTAAAGAACACCCCCCCTTCACCAGTGGAACATTCCCACCACCAATGTCCCAAATCTTCCTCCATCCCACCCCACCCCCACCTGTACTCTGGACAGGCTTTCCAGTTCCCTCATTCATTCACATGGTTATGATAGTTCTCAGTGTAGTTATTTTTCTAACTGCACTCACCACTCTTTGTGGTAGGTTTCATGAAGTGAGCTGGAAGTTCCAGCTCTCCTCTTTATCTCTGAGGATTGTTGCAAAATGTCGTTTAAAAAATATGGAATACTTCACAAATTTGCATGTCATCCTTGCACAGGGGCCATGCTAATCTTCTCTGTATTGTTCCTATTTTAGTATATGTGCTGTCGAAGCAAGCACTATCCAACTATTTTTCAAAATTGACTCTTTATCATCTACAGCAAAAGAGAAGAAACTGAGGACATATATGAAGCAAAATAAGTAAAAAGTAGACAAGTATTGGATAATTTTACCAAGTGTGTAAAAAAATCTGAATAGACTTTTTTCAAATAAAATATACAAATGGCCAATAAGTACATTAAAATGATAAATATTAAGAAAATAAAAATTAAGGACACAATGAGATTCTACCCAGTAGGATGACTACTATCAAAAAAAAGTGGGGGGTCGAAGAGATAACATGGAGGTAAGGCATTTGCCTTCCTTGCAGAAGGTCATTGGTTCGAATCCCGGCATCCCATATGGTCCCCGAAGCCTGCCAGGAGCGATTTCTGAGCATAGAGCCAGGAATAAACCCTGAGTACTGCAGGTGTGACCCCCCCCATAAAAAAACAGGGCTAAAATGATAGCACAGAGAAGAGGGTATTTATTTTACATGTGACTGACCCAGCTTTGATCCCTGACATCCTATATGCCTGCCAGGAGTGATTCCTGAATGCAGAGTCAGAAGTAACCCCTGAGAGCAGCTGGGTGTGGTCCAAAAATAAAAGAGAAAACATTGAAAAACAAAATAACAACAGTTGATAAAGATGTCTGCTTGTGTGTTTAACAGTGCAAGCTTGGACCACACAGAAAGAACGTTTTGTATCTCTTTTCCTATTTATTTCCATTAAGAAATTTCTTAAATATGTATTTATTGAAAGTAAAGAAGAAAACATACTTTTATGTGAAAAATACTATGAACAATATATTCAAGCAGCTTCAAGTTAATCTCTTGGTGTTCTGTACTTCCTCAGCTTTTCTCAAGAGACAATGAAGTAAATAATAAAAGTTACATCATTGGATCCCACAACATTACTTACAACATACTAGTCACAGGGCCTCCCAAATGAACATAAAGTGAAAAATAGAGTCACATCCTATGCAAGTTAAAAGAAAGTATAAATATTAAAGAAAAAAGCTGATATTTGCCTCATAGACCCTTAGAAATCTTACAGCCCTTATATTAATAATGATAAAATTGCATTTAACTCAGATATAAAATGATCAAACAGAGGGAGAAAGAATGGTAAAGTTTATTTTAGTCTCACTCTTTAACCTAGTTTTTCAATCTTTTCTAAGTTTTAGTAAGTAATAGTAAGCATTTTAATGGACAAGTAAAGCAAAAGAAAAATATTTTTGTTTCCCATATATTTGCTTCCAACATATTTAATATAATTAACGTTGAAGATAATGAAGAGCAACTTGACAATACCTGTCAAATTTGAATGCTATAAATATTCAATGTTACAAAGTTACAACCTGTTACAATATTACAGAGTTTGAATGTATGTAAGTATTAAATGCATATTAGTATTTATATAAGTTTGAATATATATAAATACAAGTTTCTCATTTTTAGAATTTATTTTAGAATTTATCCTACGTAAGTAATAGTAACTTATATTTTGGTTTTGGTTTGGTTTTTTGGGGGGGGGCTGGAGGGGTCACACCTGGAGGATCTCAGGGGTTACTCCTGGTTCTGTGCTCAGAAACAGCTCCTTGAAGGCTCAGGAGACCATATGAGATGTCAGGAATCAAACCTGGGTCCATTCCAAGTCAGCAGCATGCAAGGCAAATGCCCTAATACTGTGTTATTACTCCGGCCCTCAGTAATAGTAAAGTAATAAAATAGCAAAACATGTGTTAGTAGGCATAGAACAGATGTCGTTTACAAAGCATGTAATGACTAAACTGAAATTTGAACCCAATTCTAATCTTCACTCTTAACTGCTTTCTTTCCTACACTTAAAGATGTCAAAGCAAAACTTTGAAAACAACCCTTATGTGAGTTCTTTGGAGATTGTTTTAAAAAATTATGATAATTCAAATGTCCAAAATGCCATTCTAGGAGAAAAGATATACAGTAGGAAGGAAACTTGCCTTTTACTCAGCCAACCTGGTTTCAATCCATGGAACCTTATATGTTCCCCCAGAACTGCCAGAAATGATCCTTGATCACGCAACCAGGAGTAAACTCTGCGCACTCTTAGTATGACTTCACAAAACAAAAACAAAAACAAAAAACTTCAAAGAATAAGGCAAGGAATATGACTCAGCACTAGAGCATTGGCTTGACCCTGGGCTCAATCCTTCATACTTTAAACAAAATAAAACAAAACAAATATAAACGCATTTAAAAATGATAGGGCATTAGTTATATTGGTCATGTGGAAAAGTAATATAGCTATATATCCAAAGCATAGACAAACAACACTGAAAACATGGAATTTAAACTGCAATCACCAAACTTTGCAATGTATCTCTCAGTGTGGAAAGATATAAGGTGGGGTTGTGGGAGGAATAGAGTATGAGAATACTGTTGATGCAAGGTGACATTAGTGTATAAATGGTGTTAAAATATTATATGCCTAAAACTCAACTATCAATAACTTTGCAAATCAGCATTCTTTAATAAAATTTTTGATTTTTAAAAAATAACAAGGCTGTTTTATATGCAATGATGTGGAAAACTTGTAATAGTTCATATTTATCATAAAGATTATAATGTTAAACAATGTTATCAATGTGGAAGACATTTTCAAATGGGGCTGGAATGATAATACAGTAGGTATGGCACTTACCTTGCACACAAACTCCCCAGGTTTATTTCCTTGCATCTCATGTGGTCCCCGAAGTGCCAGCAGAAGTAGGTCATGAGTACTATGGGTTATGGCAAATATAAAAATAGAGAGGATGGAAGGAAGGAAGGAAGGAAGGAAGGAAGGAAGGAAGGAAGGAAGGAAGGAAGGAAGGAAGGAAGGAAAGGAGGGAGGAAGAAAGGAAAGAAAGGAGGGAGGAAGGAAGAGAGAAAAGAAAGGACAGAAGGAAGGAAGGAAGGAAGGGAGGAAGGGAGGGAGGGAGGAAGGAAGAGAAAAAGGGAGAGAGAAAGGGGAAAGAAGGAAAGAAAGAAAAGAAAGGACAGAAGAAAGGAAGGAAGGAGGGAGGAAGGAAGGAAGGAAGAAGAAAGAAAGAAAGAAAGAAAGAAAGAAAGAAAGAAAGAAAGAAAGAAAGAAAGAAAGAAAGAAAGAAAGAAAGAGAAAGAAAGAAAGAAAGAAAGAAAGAAAGAAAGAAAGAAAGAAAGAAAGAAGGAAGGAAGGAAGGAAGGAAGGAAGGAAGGAAGGAAGGAAGGAAGGAAGGAAGGAAGGAAGAAAAAGAAAAGAAAGGGAGGAAGGAAGGAAGGAAGGAAGAAAAAGAAAAGAAAGGGAGGAAGAAAAGAAGAAAGGAAGGAAGAATAAAGGAAATAAAGGTTTTGAATAAATTGCTTTGAAAATAGAAATAAAAAAACTACTGATCATCTCTTAAGAGTAAAAAATTTTGTGGGAGACCTCACTGTAGCTTTTGCACCTAGTGTTCACCATTTAACATCCAAATTCATCTGAAAAACATATGCTAACAAATAATTAAAAAGATACACAAATCTATGGATACCCTCTAGCTGAACTTTCCTTGCTTAATCTAACTAGAAGCAGGTGATTAACTGATGTTTATCACTTGCTCTATTGTGAACTATTCAGTTCTATTAAACTGGGGTGGTTTAAAAGTTTATTTCTATCGACACATTACATAGATAAGATCTATTGCCTCAGCAATTTCTCACCATCTAGGCCTCTTAGTTGTGCTGGTGCTTGTGATGCTTTGTAATCGCTACTCAAACCAGATTCCTAACTGGGTCCTTTCAGGATTCTTAGTTACTGGGATTTCTGGAAGTGTGATTCATGTTCCACCTATTAAAAGGACTTTTTCCTGTGAATTCTCTCTCTATATGGATAAAGACTTTCCTTATTCTTAATAGTATGTGAATCAGACCTTGGTAAATCCCATTGGATTTGAGCAAACTTTAATTACTCATTTTTTAGAATGCTATTTTTAAACCTCTTTGAAAAAGAAAATGAAACATTTGCCAGCATTTGCAGTAACTGACCTTAATTCTATAAGGTGGAGATAATGCTAAAAGAATGACAAAGTGAGACATAAAAGAATTAAGAAGTCTTTCGGAGAGATAGCACAGCGGCCTTTGCCTTGCAAGCAGCCGATCCAGGACCAAAGGTGGTTGGTTCGAATCCCGGTGTCGCATATGGTCCCCCGTGCCTGCCAGGAACTATTTCTGAGCAGACACCCAGGAGTAACCCCTGAGCAATACTGGGTGTGGCCCAAAAACCAAAAAACTAATAATAATAATAATAATAATAATAATAATAATAATAATAATAATAATAATAATAATAAAATTTAAAAAAGAATTAAGAAGTCTTATATCATTGACTTTGGATAAGATGTTAAGGTTGCAATTCTTTAGATCAAGAACTATAACTAAATTTTCCAAACATGCTGTAAGCACTTCCTGTCAGTTCCACACAACAGAATGCATAGGAATCATCTGTTTGATAAAATCCATATCCCACTTATATATTCCATTTAAGAGATGTTTAATACTTCCTTTTCTCACCTAGGAGAATTATCAAAGTTCTATCCATTTAGACTATTTCTGCAATGCCTTAGTCCTCTGTATACCTTTTAAGAGATGATGTTAAAGTACAGCTTCTGATTTAATAGTATGAGGTGGGGCCAAGGATTTTGATATTCATTCGAGCCATGCCAGTGCTTCTGGTTCACAAATACCTCTGAAGGAGAAAAATCCTAAAGACACAGCAAGTAATATATTCTGAGTACTATATGTGCAAAAACTGTGTGTGGAGAGGCTAAAAGTAGTTTAAAAGAAAGTAAAAATAAATAAATAAATAAATAAATAAATAAATAAAATTAAAAAATTAAAAAAAAGAAAGTAAAAAAGTTTAAAAAGTAAAAATAAAAAGTAGTAAAAAAGGCTGGTCTGATGGCAGTGGTTTATCACAACGTATTAATGTTAGTATCCCAAAAGCTGAATATAACCGCCCCACTGCTCAATTTGATTGGCCTTAAAAAAAAAAAGGCAGTAAAAAAGGAAAATACATATCTTGTGATAAAAACGTTCATGGGGAAAGCCAAGAAGTAGTGCAGTGAGCAAAATATTTGTCTTGCTGGTTCAGATCCTGGTTCAGTATCTGGCACCAAGAGTGACTCCTGAGCAGAAAGAAAATTTAGGAAGTTTCTATGGAACAGCAGGTGCAGATGATGATTTATCTGGAGATATGAGACCAGAGGTCTAAGAAGCTTAATTTGTTTAATTGAGGTTTAATTCATTTGGGTTTTGTTTTGTTTTGCTGGCAAGTAAAGAATTTGCTAGACTCTTTACTCACTTGAAAAAGATCCTGATCTTAGTAATCTGCTTTTTAGGAGTTAAAGATTACAGACAGAACTTTATGAGTGTCAATTTTCTAAATTATAAAAGACCAAATGAGAGTGTAGTGTTGGATGATTCATTCTATTACTATTTACTAGAACTTTTAATATTAAAATAGCTATGTGTTAACCATAAAACAGTCTCAAGTTCAGAATTAGAACAGAATAAACTTTAATATGTACTTTATTCCGGAATGTATTTGTGTTCATATATGCATATGACAGTATAATCACCTATGGGTTTTGTTCTTTATCCTTTATCACGTGAAATTTCTTTATAAATATTTTTAAATATATGTAACAGAGACACAAGTAATTCCAGAACACTGCCAGCTGTGGCTCTAAAATAATAACAAAAACTATGTAATTATTTATATAATTCATACATACATACATACATACATACATATATTCTCTACCTCTGACCGTGATTCTCAAAATCATATATTGAAAACTAGTACGTTTAATTAAACAATTGGTACAAATCAAATAAACAACTATTAGTAAACAGTAACAATATTTAGTGATTTATATTTTTCTTTAAAAGGAAATTATTTTGAGCCGGAGAGATAGCATGGAGGTAAGGCATTTGCCTTTCATGCAGAAGGTCAGTGGTTCGAATCCCGGAGTCCCATATGGTCCCCCGAGCCTGCCAGGAGCGATTTCTGAGCGTGGAACCAGGAGTAACCCCTGAGCACTGCCGGGTGTGACCCAAAGACCAAAAAAAAAAAAAAAAAAAGGAAATTATTTTCCTTCCTTTTCAGGTTTAATTTGTCATAGCACATTTTTTTTTCTGTATCATATATTGAATTTGTGTAGTTGCTTTACGACTGTAGCCAGAGAATAAAGTCGCTCCATTAATTAAAAGGTCGTTTTGTGTTTTCTTTATTCTCTACTCTGGTTTATGTGAACATTATGGTTTGAGGGAAAAAATATAGAAACTGAAATCTGGAAGATTCCCTAAAGACAATCATTACCTTTATTTTAGAATAAATAAATTTGATAAAAAGAAAAATGCCATTTCTTTAAATATGCAGCTAAGGGACTTAGAGCAAGCAGACATCCAGAAAGTTCAGTACATTTAAAATTTTTCTTTATTACTATTACTATCAGGCTTCTTTTTCAGTAAATTTATGACCAGTGCTATTATATGACATAATTTATTGGTCTCAGTTTTACATTTTACTCAACTATCACCCTCTGAGTAGAGAAAGAATAATCACTTAGCCATCCAAATAAGTCATCCAAATAAGTCCTCGGATGGGGACAATGTTGAAAATTCAGGAATGTAGTCATTCAAACACAATTTACTACAGAGTATTGGTGCCTCCCCGCCATCTTTTTATTTGTTCGTTTCAACCTTTATAACATTGTGATCTAAGAAGCGGCTTGATAAAATTTTAAATTTTTTGACTTCATGCATGTTTGCATTATGTTCTAGTACATAGTCTAACTCTCCTGGAGAATTTTTCTGCTTAGGGGGAGAAATATTCGTGATGCTCAGGGTTTACTCCAGGCTCTGTGCTCAGGCATTATACACCGGGCAGTACAAGGGATGCTGGAGATAGAACGCAGGTCCTCCTGTGCAAAGGCTAATGCCCTATAAGCTGTATCAGCAATAGCTCTGGCTCCCATGCCTCTTTTTTGAAGATAGTTTCAAACAGATTATTATTATATTAAAAAGCTTTCTCTAGGGTCCAGAGAGGTGGCGCTAGAGGTAAGGTACCTGCCTTGCAAGCGCTAGCCAAGGACGGATCGCGATTCGATCCCTCGGCGTCCTATATGGTTCCCCCAAGCCAGGGGCGATTTCTGAGCACATAACCAGGAGTAACCCCTGAGTGTCAAACAGGTTTGCCACCCCCCCCCCAAAAAAAAAGCTTTCTCTAAATTAATGTGATCATATTCTTCTTATCTATTTATTAAGGTTATGTGATTTACAATACTTTTAATTTTATTTTTGAGGGGGCTACACCTACAGTGCTCAGGGGTTACTCCTAGCTCTGCACTCAGAAATCACTCCCCAAGGATTCAGGGATGCCAGATATCAAACCCTGGTTGGCTACATGTAAAGTACACACCTTACCCCCTATAAGTTTTCTCAGTCCCCCATATACTTTTCTTTCAGATATTGTTTGAACGTATACCCACTAAAAATATCCATTTCTCTCCACTAATTTTTCAAGAAAATCTTCCATCCACGTTCTGCCTCTGATCAGCTTGATTCTGTCGAAAAAGAATCTCACTTTTGCTGCCTGAGCTCTTTGTTCTTCCCTTACCATGTTCCTTTATATTCCACATATGAGAAAGGCATCTTTTTTAATTGAAGGTTTTGACACCTACACACATATGTGAATACAGCTAAATTCCTAAAATACAATACAATTGTCAATGATAAGTTAATAAAGAATTTTTCAAAAGCCTCATTTTATAGGTATGTAAAATTTTAATTAATAGCATGGAATTCATTTTTAATAATATCTTTATTTAAGCACCATGGTTATACATGACTGCAGTTAGGTTTCAGTCATAAAAAGAACACCTCCCTTCACCAGTGCAATATTCCTATCACCAATGTCCCCCAACTCTCTTTCCACCCCCCGGTATTCGAGACAAGCTTTCTACTTCTCTCACTCATTGACATTATCATGATCGTTGTCTGTGTAGTTATTTCTCTAAATGCACTCCCACTCTTTGTGGGGAGCTTCAAATAGTGAGTCGGTCCTTCCAGACTTCATCTCTATTGTCTCTGGGCATTTTTGCAATGTCTTTTGTTTTTCTGAAAACCCATAGATGAGTGAGACTATTCTGTATCTATCTCTCTTCTTCTGACTTATTTCACTCAGTATAACAGATTCCATGTACATCCATGTACATCCAATTGCATGGAAATTCCATGACTATAAATATTAAGATTTGCTGAAATAGGTGCATCCTATAAATGAGGTGAATTCTTTAAAAGCTGCTATAAATCATGGGCTAGAGCTGAACAAAGAGGAGCTGTCTTGGAAGCCCTTAGGAAGTACTGTGCAAATGAACTGTCCTGCTAGTTCTTCTAATCTGTAATTCCTTGGTTCTTTTTCTTTTAATACTGAGTTATAATGTTAGAAATTCTTTTACGTCCTTTGCAATTTGTAGCTTTATTCCCAGGTACTTGATTTTCTGTAGAGAATCTTAAATAAAATTGTCTTTTTATTTTTTTCTATTAAGCCATTGTTTATATGTAGAAATCTAACTAATTCTTGACTGTTGATTTAGATATTTTTCCAGAGCATTGTCACAAATGGTCATACCAGGAATGCTGGGCCTGGATTATGCTTAGATTCCAAAAATTATTAACTTATTTTCAATTTGGATTCTCTTGATTTCCTCTTTTTATCTAAGTGCTATAATTAGGACTTTCAATATGTTGAAAAAGTGAATTAGGACATTCTAACTCTGAACCTGATCTTAGGAAAGATTCTTTTCCACCATTGAAAATGATGTTAGTTGTATATGGCCCTTAGTCTATTGAAGTTAAGTGTCTTCTATTGATATTTTGTTAAGATATTTTTTTTTTGGCCCACACCTGGTGATGCTCAGGGATTACTCCTGGCTATGTGCTCAGAAATCATTCCTGGATTGGGGAACGATATGGGGATCGAACCTTGGTCCATCCTAGTTTAGCATGTGCAAGGCAAACACCATACAGCTCGCACTACCACTCCAGCCCTATTGAGATATTTTTTAATCACAAATGTTGAATCTTGTCAAATGATGTATCTACATGTATTTATATAATTTTTATTTCCTAATGTTTATTACATAAATTAATTTACCTTTATTGAATTATCCTTACAATTTGGAATAAATTCTATCTGGTGTGTGATCCTTTTAATGTATTGCTAAATGTACTTATTTATAGAGGATTTTTACATCTGTGAAAATCTTGATATGGTCTGTCATTTTCTCTTTTTAATTTTATACTTAAAGTTGTTTTAAAGAAGAAACTGGAAAAATTTTGTTTCTTTGTTTTCTGGAAGAGCAGAAGAAAGATATATTAAGTATTTTCTGGAAGTAGCACTTACTCTAAAAAAATCACTGGACTTGTTTTTTGTTGTTGTTGTTGTTTTAGAGAAAACTTTTGATCACTGTTTCAACTTTCCTCCAAAATAAAATTCCAAATTTCTAAATATATAAATAAAAAATTCAAATTTTTTAAAAAATGTTTTCAGATTTATTGGGCTTGTCAAGTTTTCTATTTCTTTCCGATTTTACCTTTTTAAAATGCATTTATTTCTTCTTGGTTTATGCAAATTTTAAAGTTTTACTTCTTTTTTTTTTTTTGGTGGGGGCACAACTGGCAGTGTTCTGGGTTACTCCTGGCTTTGCTCTCAGAAATAGCTCCTGACAGGCTTGTGGAACCATATGGAATGCCAGGATCAAACTCCTACTGCTGTGCTTTCACTCCAGTCCCAGATCATCATCATCTTCTCCTTCTTCTTCTTCTTCTTCTCCTCCTCCTCCTCCTCCTTCTTCTTCTTCTTCTTTCTTCTTCTCCTCCTCCTCCTCCTCCTCTTCCTCCTCCTCCTCCTCCTCCTCCTCTTCCTCCTCCTCCTCCTCCTCCTCCTCCTCCTCCTCCTCCTCCTCCTCCTCCTCCTCCTCCTTCTTCTTCTTCTTCTTCTTCTTCTTCTTCTTCTTCTTCTTCTTCTTCTTCTTCTTCTTCTTCTTCTTCTTCTTCTTCTTTCACCCAGTGATACTCAGGGGTTATTCCAGGCTATGCACTCAAAAATACCTCCTGACTTGGGGGACTGTATGGGACACCAGGGGATCAAACCAGGGTCCATCCTAGATTAGCCTTAAGCAAGGCAAACATCTTACCACTTGAGCCACTGCTCCAGCCCTCCAGTTTTTCTTCTTTTTATCCTGAGTTTAGCTGAGAATTTGCCATTTACATATTCTTTCAAAGAACAAGAGCTTGGTTTTATTGATCTTTTGTATTTTTCTATTTGACTTCTATATTGCTTTAATTTCTATTAATTTATTTCTTCTGATTATGTTGGATTTTATTTGTTATTGTTTTTCTAAGTGATGTTAGAGTATTTACTTGAGCCTTTTTTTCTTCCTGATGTAAGACTGTTATAAACTTCTTTTTTAGAATAGCTTTTACTTAGCTCATGCATATGTGTATTTTTGTCTTCGTTATTTGTTTCTAGGAATATTTTTTATTTTTCTTTAATTTTCATTTTTACTCAGTATTTATTCAATAGTATCCTCTAGTTGTTACATTTCTTCTGATTCATGTTTTGTAATGTTTTGTTTTTGTTTTTGTTTTGGAGTCACATCAGGTGCTCAGGAGTTACTCCTGGCTCTTCACTCAGAAGTGGTTCCTGGAAGGCTCTAGGGACCATATAGAATGCTGGGATTCAAACCTGGGTCTGTCCTGCGTTGGCCGCGTGTAAGGCAAACGCCTTTCTGCTGTGCTATCACTTCGGCCCCTCCACTGATTCTTTTTATGATTAATTCCTACCTTTATAACATGGTGATGTCAAAAGATACTTGAGTTATCTCAACTTTTCTGACTTTACTGACATGTTTGTTTTTCTAGCATGTAATATATTATGATTGAATGTTAATTATACATTGAGATAAATGTGTATTATTTGGGGCCACGTACATTTTTATTTGGGGTGTTCCCAAAAGTTGCTTACGAGGCCTGTAGGGTTGGAGGCAACTCTTAAGGAAATGAGCCAAGTATACAATGCTGTCTGGGCTTCTGGGCATAGCTGGGCCACTGCAATGATTGGGGTGCCTCCGGGGTGGTATTGGAAATGCTAAGGAGACAATGATAGCCACTCCCAAAGAAAAATTTTAATAAAACTGGGAGAGTTGATCTCACTGACAAGAAATAGAAACACAGAAATTATGTTATTATTAGGAAAATGATACTCAAAACAATAATAATGTGTTATTCTATATCCGTAAGAATGACTATTATCTAAAAGAAAATAAAAACTGTTGATCTGAAGGAACCCTGGTACACTGTTGGTGGGGATAAAAATCAGTATAGTCATTATGAAAAACAGTATGGCAATTCCTAAAATTATAACATTTAAAAATTCTATGATCCACTTATCCCATTTCTGGGTACTTACCAAAACTATAAAATATAAAAATACTAATTCAAAGAGTTATACATGCCCCCATGTTTATTTTATCATTATATACAATAGTCAAGTACTAAATACTAACTTAGCAATGTCTATTAACAAATAAATTGATGAAGAAATGTGAAATAAAATAAAACAAACAGAATTTTTAAAACTACTCAAATGGGAAGAGAAACTGAGTAGACATTTTCCTAAAACACACACACACAAATACACACACCACAAATAGCCAAAAGTAGCCTAAAAGATACTCAGTAACAATAATTATGAGATAAATGTACTTCCTTTCTGTTATAACAATTTGAGTGAGGGACACACCATTGACACTCAGGGGTTACTCCTGACTATGTGCTCAGAAATTGCTCCTGGCTTGGGCTACCATATGGGATGCCGGGGGATAGAACCCCAGTCTGTCTTAGGTCAGCCACATGCAAGACAAACGCCTTGCCGCTGCACCATCACTCCTGTCAAGGGATAACAAGATGATGAGTTTTGGTGAGAATGTGGAGAAAGGGGAAATTTGGATGCTCAGTGGTAATGCAAATTGGGACAACTATCGGGACTCTCAGAAAAAATGTAGTTGCTCAAAAAAATCAAAACTACCAGTAACGAAACTATGCCTGCCCAGTGGGGCCGAATGAAAAATTGTGAGTGCTGCCTCTGTGTCTGTCTACTGTCCTGGGGCATGAACCTCTTGGGAGTGGGCCAAAAAGAGGCTCCAAAAAACTCGCTCTCCCAGAGGTCCATTCTAGTGCGGGAACGCCAAGGAACTGCTCCATAATGTGAAAACCAACTATAAGCAGTACTTTGCAGAAACCAGGTCCCCTGTTTGTGACGTCAGGCTGGGAAAACCTATGAAACTACGCCTGCTCAGTGGGGCCCGACTGTGAAAAATTGTGAGTGCTGCCTGTGTGTGTCTGTCTACTGTTCTGCCACGTGAACCTCTTGGGAGTAGGCCAAATAGAGGCTCCAGAAGAGCTACGCTTTGCTAGGTGGCCATGCACTCTTTCTAAGGAAAGAACACCATTGCAATAAGAAGAAAAAAATCACACTAAGAACTGTGCTGGATCACTGAAGCCAAGCATTTCTCTCCGGACTGTCTTCTCTCTGCGTGCTCTGGCCTAAGATTTGATCTTCTGTGAGGCTTCATCCACGAGGACTCCTCTCATCCACGGAGGACTCCTCTCCCTTGGAGGTAAGTCGACCTATCCAGAAAGGGCGGAGCCAGAGGAATATGGCTGCCTACATCATATAGCCAATGAATACCATCACAACACGTAGAAAAACCCACAATACAAGTGTAACAATGGGGAAACAACTCAGGCCAGCATCAGACATAGAGAATGAAGATGATAATGCTGATGACCAGATAATGACAGACCAACTAATCAACCTCTCAGATAAGGACTTTAGACAAGTAATAAGGGAGATGCTCAAGAACTCAAAGAAACCATGGATCGAGTTGAACAGAACACTAATAAGAACCAAGAAAATATGAAGACAGAAATCACAAAACTCCAAACTGAAATAACATGTCAACTAACAGGCCTGAAAAACTCAGTAAATGAAGTGAATGACAAAATGGATAAGCTCTGGGACAGGGTATCAGATGCTGAGAATAGAATTGGTGCTGTAGAAGATAAGATAAATAACAAGTCCATACAGCAGGAGAGATTGGAAAAAAAAACTTATAGCAAATGAACAGACAGTGGGAAAATTAGTCAAAGAATGGGAACAGATGAAAATAGAAGTCTATGATAAGCTCAACAGAAACAACTTAAGAATCAGTGGAGTCCCAGAGACCCAGGAAAAAAATTTCCAGGAAGAATCAACGGTCAAGAACATCATTAAAGATAAACTTCCAGTCCTAAAGAATATATGTAATCAAATCTTTCATGCTCGAAGAGTACCAACCAAAAGAGACCCCAGAAAAAATACCCCAAGACACATCCTAGTCACAACGACGAATCCCACAGATAGAGACAGAAATCTGAACAGCAAGATCAAAAAGGGAAATTACATTCAAGGGAGCATCCTTGAGATTTACAGCAGACCTGTCACCAGAAACACTCAAGGCCAGAAAGCAGTGGTGGGATATTGTGACGAGACTGAATGAAATGAATGATTCACCTAGAATACTGTACCCAGCAAAACTTACTTTCTGGTTTGACAGAAGAATACATGGTTTCACAGACAAAAAACAACTCAGAAAATTTACAAATTCAAAACCAGTCTTAAGAGAAAAACTGAAAGACCTAATTTAAGACAAGACTAACCAAAAGATACACCAAATTTTGATATAAAGATGGCATCAAATTTTGATATAAAGATGGAGTTAAATCCCAGAACAATTCTTTCTCTCAAAGTCAATGGACTAAATGCACCAGTTACAAGACACAGAGTGGCTAAATGGATCAAAAAACTCAATCCAACCTTCTGCTGCCTACAAGAAACGCATCTGAATAGTCAGAACAAACATAGACTCAAAATAAAAGGCTGGAGAAAAATTATCCAAGCAAACAACACCCATAAAAAAGCTGGAGTGGCCATAGTAATATCAGATAATGCAAACTTTATACTTAGGAAGGTTGTAAGGGACAAAGATGGACATTATATATTAATCAAGGGGTATGTAGAACAGGAAGAAATAACTCTCTTAAACATATATGCATCGAATGAGGGGCCAGCAAAATATTTAATACAATTGTTGACAAATCTGAAAAGTAATATGAATAACAACACAATCATTGTGGGTGACCTCAACACAGTTTTGTCAACACTGGATAAGTCAACCAGACTGAAACCCAACAAGAACATACTAGACCTGAGGAAAGAAATGGAAAAAAGAGGCCTAGTGGATATATATAGGACACCCAGAAACCTGGATACACATTCTTCTCCAATGTACATGGGACATTCTCCAGGATAGACTACTTGCTGGCACATAAAACATACCTCCATAATATCAAGAATAAAGAAATTTTGCAGGCTACCTTCGCTGACCAGAAGGCTCTGAAATTATTTGTGTATTCCAAAGGGACGCATAAGAAAAACTTGAACACCTGGAAGTTAAACAGCCTCATACTGAATAACCTGTGGGTCCAAGATGAAATCAAGGAGGAAATCAAAAGGTTCCTGGAAAAAAATGACAATAAAGACACAAACTATCAGAACTTATGGGACACAGCAAAAGCAGTACTGAGAGGAAAATTTATAGCTTTGCAAGCATACATCAGGAAGGAAGAAGGGGCTTACCCGAGTAGCTTAATGACACAGCTAATAGAACTAGAAAGTGCTCAAAAGAAGGACCAAAAAATAGGGAGACAGAAGGAAATAACAAAGCTGAGAGCAGAAATCAACGAAGTGGAAACCCAAAAAACAATTAGAAAGATCAACGAAAGCAGAAGTTGGTTCTTTGAAAAAATAAACAAGATTGTTAGACCACTGGCAAAACTAACAAAGAAAGAAAGAGGGAGAAACTTGATAACTTGTATTAGGAATGAAAAAGGAGAGATCAATACTGATATGACAGAGATTCAAAGGGTAATCACAAACTACTTTGAGAAACTCTATGCCACTGAAAATGAGAACCTGGAAGAAATGGATAAATTCTTGGACTCTTATAATCTTGAAGGAAGAGGATGTAGCATATCTAAACACCCCTTCACTATTGACGAAATTAAAATGGTAATCAAATGTCTGCCCAAAAACAAAAGTCTAGGCCTAGATGGATTCACCAATGAATTCTTTCAAACTTTCCAGAGGAACTACTACCAATCCTGGCAAGACTCTTTCATGAAATTGAACAAACGGAAACACTTTCAAATAGCTTTTATGAAGCCAACATTACCTTGATACCTAAACCTGACAGAGATGCTAGCAAAAAAGAAAATTACAGACCAATATCGCTGATGAACACAGATACAAAGATCCTCAACAAAATCCTGGCAAATAGGATTCAATGCCTCATTAAGAAGATTATGCACTACGATCACGGAGGTTTCATCCCAGGAATGTAAGGATGGTTAACATCCGTAAATCTATCAATATAATACACAACATCAACAACAAGAAAAATAAAAATCACATGATCATATCAATAGATGCAGAGAAAGCATTTGATAAGGTTCAACACCCATTCTTGATCAAACTCTCAGCAAGATGGGAATGGAAGGAACCTTTCTCAATATAGTTAAGGCCATCTACCAAACACCAGTGGCAAATATTATCCTCAATGGAGATCAACTGAAAGCCTTCCCTCTAAATTCTGGCACAAGACAAGGCTGTTCTCTCTCACCACTCCTATTCAACATAGCACTGGAAGTACTCACTATAGAGATTAGGCAAGAAAAAGATATCAAGGGAATCCAGATAGGAAAGGAAGAAGTCAAGCTCTCTCTGTTTGCAGATGACATGATACTCTACTTAGAAAACCCCAAAGCCTCTACCAAAAAGCTTCTAGAAACAATAGACTCATATAGCAAGGTGGCAAGCTACAAAATTAACATAAAAAAACCAATGGCCTTTCTATACACCAATAGTAACAAGAAAGAAATGGACATTAAGAAAACAACCTCATTCACAATAGTGCCACACAAACTCAAATATCTTGGAATCAACTTGACTAAAAATGTGAAGGACCTATATAAAGAAAGACAACTATAAAACTCTGCTCCAAGAAATAAGAGAGGACACGTGGAAATGGAAACACATACCCTGCTCATGGATTGGCAGGATTAACATCATCAAAATGGCAATACTCCCCAAGGCATTATACAGATTTAATGTGATCCCTTTAAAGATATCCATGACATTCTTCAAAGAAGTGGATCTGGCACTTTTGAAATTCGTTTGGAACAATAAACACCATAGAATAGCTAATGCAATCATTGGGAAAAGGAATATGGGAGGAATTACTTTCCCCAACTTTAAACTTTACTACAAAGCAATAGTTATCAAAACAGCAAGGTATTGGAATAAGGACAGGCCCTCATATCAGTGGAATAGGCTTGAATACTCAGAAAATGTTCCCCAGACATACAATCACCTAATTTTTGATAAAGAAGCAAGAAATCTTAAATGGAGCAGGGAAAGCCTCTTCAACAAGTAGAGTTGGCACAACTGGCTAGCCACTTGCAAAAAATTGAAATAGACCCCCAGCTAACATCATGTACAAAGGTCAAATCTAAAGACCTCAATATCAGACCCGAAACCATAAGATATATAGAACAACACATGGGCAAAACACTCCAGGACATTGAACTACATGCATATTCAAGGAGGAAACTGCACGGAGTCTCCAAGCAAATGAATTCAGAGATTAACAGATGGGAATATATTAAGCTGAGAAACTTCTGCACCTCAAAGGAAATAGCGCCCAGGATACAAGAGCCACCCACTGAGTGGGAGAAACTATTCACCAATACCCATCAGATAAGGGGCTAATCTCCAAAATATACAAGTCATTGACAGAAATTTACAAGAAAAAAACATCTAATGGGGAGAAGAAATGGACAGACACTTTGACAAAGAAGAAATACAAATGGCCAAAAGACACATGAAAAAATGCTGGGGCCGGGCAGTGGCGCTGGAGGTAAGGTGCCTGCCTTGCCTGCGCTAGCCTAGGATGGACCGCGATTCGATCCCCCGGCGTCCCATATGGTCCCCCAAGAAGCCAGGAGCAACTTCTGAGTGCATAGCCAGGAGTAACCCCTGAGCGTCACAGGGTGTGGCCCAAAAACAAAAACAAAAAAAAAAAAGAAAAAATGCTCCACATCACTAATCATCAGGGAGATGCAAATCAAAACAACGATGAGATACCACCTCACACCACAGAGAATGGCACACATCACAAAGAATGAGAATATACAGTGTTGGCGGGGATGTGGAGAGAAAGGAACTCTTATCCACTGCTGGTGGGGATACTGTCTAGTTCAAACTTTATGGAAAACAATATGGAAAACAATTCCTCCAAAAACTGGAAATTGAGCTCCCATACACGATCCAGCTATTTCACTCCTAGGAATATACCCTAGGAACACAAAAATACAATACAAAAACCCCTTCCTTACAACTATATTCATTGCAGCACTATTTACCATAGCAGACTCTGGAAATAAACAAGATGTCCTTCAACAGACGAATGGCTAAATAAACTGTGGTACATATACACAATGGAATATTATGCAGCTGTCAGGAGAGATGAAGTCATGAAATTTTCCTATACATGGATGTACACGAAATCTATTATGCTGAGTGAAATAAGTCAGAGAGAGAGAGAAAATTGCAGAATGGTCTCACTCATCTATGGGTTTTAAGAAAAATGAAAGACATTCTTGCAATAATAATTTTCAGGCACAAAAGAGAAAAGAGCTGGAAGTTCCAGCTCACCTCAGGAAGCTCACCACAAAGAGTGATGAGTTTAGTTAGAGAAGGAGCTATATTTTGAACTGTCCTAATAATGAGAATGTATGAGGGAAATGGAAATCCTGTCTAGAGTACAGGCGGAGTTTGGGTGTGGGGGAGGGAGATTTGGGACATTGGTAATGGGAATGTTGCACTGGTGATGGGTGGTGTTCTTTACATGACTGAAACCCAAACACAATCATGTATGTAATCAATGTGTTTAAAGAAAATATAAAGAACCCCCCCAAAAATTACCAGTAATTATACTTCTGGATAGATATGTAGTCAAGATATGGAAATAACCTAAATATATTATTCATATATGTGCATACATGTATAAGCATATACATTTAAATATATATATATATATGTTACATCCCTTTGTTAACAAATCATGAGAGCTAGGTAAACACCAAGTTTCAAAAGGCCCTAACTGCCAAAAGGAGGGTTTTTTAAAAGCTGTCTGCTGTTACAGGAACTTTTCCAAAGCAGTCTATACTCGCAGAGAGCACATTTGAAAATAGCACCTATAAGAAAAGATGCTTGTAAGAAAAGAAAAGATACTCACAGGCATCAGGGACCTGAAAAACCTTGGTTTCCTGTCCATGAGACATTCGGGAAATATAGAGATGTAGCATATATATTATTTGAGACATAATTTAACTTACATTTTAAACATTACTCAGACATACAAACACACTCTATGAGAAAATTTGCTTAGACTCAAGTATTTTTATTTAGTCTTACAAAATAATTACTCACCCTTAAATCTAACTTTGCTCTTAGCCTACATGCAGTCATAGTAAGGGTTAACATTTCAGGCCCCAGTTCAGTATGCATACAACCAATACAATTCTGAATTGACCTTGCTATTGATAAACTACTGATAGTAAGAAGCAGCCTCAAAGTGAAACTATCTTGAGACAGAAAAATGCCTTGAACAATTTGCCTCTCTGCCTTTTTTGGTTTATTAGCCTTATGATTTGTCGAGAAATTGAATATAAATATTTCATCTTTTGATTTGAATAAACAGAATAGAGCTTGAACCCAACTTGACTCCTGGCCTCTGTTTCCCATTCACTGACCCTGGATACACACAAATTCCTTTGTGTCAAAACCAATCGGGTCTGTGAAATGTATATATTTTTATGAATGTATTATTTTCAGTTCATATTGTTGCAAGTCAGCCCTAGATGGGGTTGACTTATGGAGGGATGGAGGATGAGGTCTTTCCCCTCCAGCTCGAAGCACGCGTCTGCCACCCTGTTCAGCTGGCGGTTCTGAAGTGAAGCGGCAGGTAGACAGCTCGCAGACAGTCAGGCTTGTGGAAATTTTAGCTTTATTTGGTGGACAAGACTGAAGTCCAAAGCCTCAGCATCAGTTCCAGCCAAAAAGCCCCCCACCTTCCACAGACCCTTGTTTTTATCCCCCAGAATCAGGTACCACACAATGGTGGGAGCAGAATCAGGTACCACCCTAGGGTGGGAGCACAATGCCAGGTCACACCCTAGGGTAAGGCACAATCATGGATAAGGGTAGGGTCAGCAACATAATAATCACATTAAAATGTTTACATACACAACACATATAGCTAACAGGGATAATTTTTCTATTTTATTAAGTATTACTTCAAATTTGTAAGAATATTACTACACATACTTTAAGCATCTAAATAAACAACTCATATAAAAGGGAATGTAAATGATTCTTAGATTTATCTATAGATTAAAGATATTTACCTTGCAGACACAAAGAAAAAGATTTTACCCATTTGTTTAGGAAACTCAAGAAGAAACTAATAGATAATTCTGTAGGGGTAGGTGACCATCTTTTTTTTTTTTTTTTTTTTTTTGGTTTTTTTGGGCCACACCCGGTGATGCTCAGGGGTTACTCCTGGCTGTGCGCTCAGAAGTTGCTCCTGGCTTGGGGGACCATATGGGACGCCGGGGGATCGAACCGTGGTCCATCCAAGGCTAGTGCAGGCAAGGCAGGCACCTTACCTCTAGCGCCACTGCCTGGCCCCTAGGTGACCATCTTAAAAACATCTGAAAATGATTTTAAGAAGCTTACAAGACTTTGGAAGTTTATGACTTGCTAGTTGAAAACAGTGGCTTATTTTTAATTTAGAAAAATGTATTAAAGGGGCCAGAGAGATAGCATAAAGGTAGGGCATTTGCCTTGCATGCAGAAGGATGATGGTTTGAATCCCAGCATCCCATATGGACCCCAAGCCTGCCAGGAGCGATTTCTGAGCATAGAGCCAGGAGGAACCCCTGAGTGCTGTCAGGTGTGATCCAAGAACCAAAAAAAAAAAAAAAAAGGAAGACAGAAAGACAGACAGAAAGAAAGAAAGAAAGAAAGAAAAAAGAAAGAAAGAAAGAGAAAGAAAGAAAGAAAGAAAGAAAGAAAGAAAGAAAGAAAGAAAGAAAGAAAGAAAGAAAGAAAGAAAGAGAGAGAAAGAGAGAGAGAGAGAAAGAAAAAAGAAAGAAAGAAAGAAAGAAAGAAAGAAAGAAAGAAAGAAAGAAAGAAAGAAAGAAAGAAAGAAAGAAAGAAAGAAGAGAAAGAAAGAAAGAAAGAAAGAAAGAAAGAAAGAAAGAAAGAAAGAAAGAAAGAGAAAGAGAGAGAAGAAAGAAAGAAAGATAGAGAAAGAAAGAAAGAAAGAAAGAAAGAAAGAAAGAAAGGAAGGAAGGAAAGGAAGGAAGGAAGGAAGGAAGGAAGGAAGGAAGGAAGGAAGGAAGGAAGGAAGAAAGAAAGAAAGAAAGAAAGAAAGAAAGAAAGAAAGAAAGAAAGAAAGAAAGAAAGAAAGAAAGAAAGAAAGAAAGAAAGAAAGAAAGAAAGAAAGAAAGAAAAAGAAAGAAAGGAGAAAGAAAAAAATATTAAAGCCAAAATAAACATGGCTATTTAAAAAAGAAAGCAAATAATACCACAAAGTGAATTTATTCAACTTGCCCTTGTGCCTAGGACACAAAATACAAATTTGCTATTTTTCTCTTTTTTATTAACATGATATATTTTAATTGCTTTATTTAAGCACCATAGTTACCAAATGGTTCATTGCTGGGTTTCAGTCATACAGTGTATAGCAATCTTCACCAGTACACCTTTCCCACTACCATTTCCCTCCCCTTCACCTCCCACTTGCAGTTTGCTCTAGGGCAGGTAATTTACTTCTCTCACTCTGTCCCTCTCTCTTTCGCTTGCTCGCTTATTCTCTTTCTCACTCTCTTTCTTTTTTGACACTGTGGTTTGCACTATTGCTAATGGAGGGGTGCCTTTCATATTAGTTTCTTCTCTTTCAGCACCTAGTTCTTGTCCAGAGCAATCATTTCTAACTACCATTGTCCTAGTAGATCCTTCTCTAATTATACTCACTGCTCTTTGTGGTGAGCTCAAAAATTGCGAGTATTATCGTTCCATTGGCCAGAAGAACCTCAGGAGCTTATTTAGAAACCTTGGTAGGTTCAGTGATGTATCCAGTTCCTCTGGTCACAACAACACATTGTTCTCTCAAGGCAGTGTCCCAACACAAGTTCCACTAGGGAATAATGGTTTGAGCGTACACCCCAAAGGCAAGGAAATCAGGGAAGAGAACCCCATTGTCCAGTGACAGCTCTGGATCAACTAGTGGTCATTTTTCAATGACCTCTCAAAATAGCATTTTATATTGATTTTATATCAAATTGTTTTGTATAAATATGTCATTAAAATATTTTCAGATGCATGAGGATGGTGAACACCAATTTTAGAGTAATGATGACCTTGGGATGGAAAACAGTAACAGGATTACAGAATGCTAGAGGTGGTTTAAGTTGTACCTCCAGTTCTTTGAGTCTGGGGTTTCGTAGTGGTGAGAAAGCTCCCGTCTCCTAATACCAATTCCAGTGGTATTAAGTTATCTGGGCTAACATTCTGCTGCTAAAGCCCAATGCAGTTTATGCAGAACTACAGACCTCAAGGTCACCACCAGGGCAATGCCCATCCAAATTTAGAAGCCTCCCTGGCAACATCAATGATGTTCAAAGGGGATCAAACAAATTGAACATCTCCTTAATAGGGAATCTAACCACAGTACTATCTTCCAGCCCTGTATCTGTAATTTTGGTAGGTTTTTATTTTCATATAATTTTAATAGTCAAGCATACTAAAAGATAAAAATATAATTTGGTATAACTATTTTACTTTAATATTTCTAAAATAAAGAACACCCATATTTCCTTTCCCAAATCTTATTCTCCACAATGTACAACCATCAGTATGCCAGACAGCAAATAATCTTGTTTTCCCCTCTAATTTGAGGTTAAATTTCACAGCCTTCAGCACTGAGATGCTGTTATTGAGTCATTCAATTAATGATACTGTGTTACAGCAGCTCAAGCTGAAAAAAAAAATGGGTACTTAGCCTCATTCTTCCATTGAAAAATAATGACTCAGAAGATTTTTTTCTACTCCACACCCTTTACAGCTGGAGATAAAAATGGCCACAGTTACCTTTACTCAATCGCTCAAGAACACTGCTTCTCAGGTGTATGATGCTGCATATGGGACACCTAGTGGTGGTTACTTTTCTGTTCAACTCTTTGTTTGGTGTTTTACAACTTGATAAAAATGCTCAAGTAAGCTTCTCTCCAAAGGCTTAATTTTTTTGTAGCTAATAACTCTTCTTTAAATCATTCTAGTGAGAATAACAAAGAAAATAGAAAGTATAAATAAATTGTACTTAATAAAAAGTAATAACTTCAAGTCCTCAAGTCTGATTCCTGTACTAAGCACTCACCACCCACTCACTATATTGCTTCAGAAATTAACTCTTATGTTTAATCTTTTAATAATTTATATAAAAAGTTCCATAGAATATAATCTTAACTTTTATTACTTTAGCACAACTATAATTGTCTTAAAAGTGAATTGCATTAAGGCATAATAGAACAATGAGGTAGGCCCTAAATAACTACAGATACAAGCTTTCAATGCAGAATACAAAAGTATCAAGATTATTAAAAAAAAAACTATTTTACTTTTGTTCTCTATAAGATATTCTTTAAGGCAGGAGAGATAGCAAGGAGGTAGGGCATTTGCCTTGCATGCAGAAGGACGGTGGTTCGAATCCCAGCATCCCATATGGTCCCCCAAGCCTGCCAGGAGTGATTTCTGAGTGTAGAGCCAGGAGGAACCCTTCAGTGCTGACAGGTGTGACCCAAAAACAAACAAACAAAAAAAGAAAAAGAAAGAAAGAAAGAAAGAAAGAAAGAAAGAAAGAAAGAAAGAAAGAAAGAAAGAAAGAAAGAAAGAAAGAAAGAAAGAAAGAAAGAAAGACAGAAAGAAAGAAAGAAAGAAAGAAAGAAGGAAGGAAGGAAGGAAGGAAGGAAGGAAGGAAGGAAGGAAGAAAGAAAGAAAGAAAGAAAGAAAGAAAGAAAGAAAGAAAGAAAGAAAGAAAGAAAGAAAGAAAGAAAGAAAGAAAGAAAGAAAGAAAGAAAGAAAGAAAGAAAGAAAGAAAGAAGAAAGAAATAGAAGATATTCTTTAAATTAAAGTTTCCATCCCAATCTCAAAAAAACTGACTACATAAATGCAAAATTCTACTTTGGAAAATAAATTTAATACATCATATCAAAATCTGAATATTTGGAAGAAAAGCAAATATTCACCACATTACAATGAGTTATAAATTAAGACTTTCCTCTCATAGGAATAACATGATCATTACACTATAGGCCAACAAATGTTTTTATTTTGAACAAATGATAGTCTCTGAAATACAGAATAATTCAAGTTTACTTCTGGCTTTATAAAATAACAAGTATAAAGTACTGATTGTATAGTTTTGGTTTAGACAGGTTCACTTCTTTTTAAATTTTGTTCTCTGAAAGGGATATGAATCTTCAAAGTAATAAGTACTTTGGGAGTACAAAGGAAGAAGTACTTAGGAATGTGGGGACATTGTTAATAAATATTCTATTAAACTATATTATGAATTCATAAAGAAAATCCTTTATAAGAGTGCAAAGCTTTGAATTTTTTTCAGGCTATGGAACATATCAAAGTAGGCAAACAGGTGGGGTGGCACATTGACCATTCCATTAATGAAATTCCTTAAGAATTTTAGAAACCCATAAAACTAAGAAATATTTGGGAGTTATTTTGCCACCAGGGTGAGGCTCAGCACTTGACACAAATTAAAAACACCTGAGTTTGTAGTCCCTTTCCATGGCAAAAGTGTTAGTGAAGTCTGCACAGAGAAGTTTAAATTAAGGTAGCTTGGAAGCAACCCTAAGTGATCAGCTTTGCAAAGCAGTTCAGTGCACACCATTCTGGAGTCACTCACATATCCCTACTCTGGATAGATTTTCTCTTATGTTGCAGCACTCTGTTTCAAAGTTGCCTGTACCTTCCTTTGAAGGTGCAATAATTTCCTTAATAGAATTATCTCTTTGAGGCCAGAGCGGTGGCGCAGCAGTAGGGCGTTTGCCTTCCACACAGCTGACCTAGGATGGACCACGATTCAACACCCTCCCCCCAGGCATCCCATAGGGTCTCCCAAGCCAGGAGCAATTTCTGAGCACATAGCCAGGAGCAACCCCTGACTGTCACTGAGCATGCCCAAAAAACAAACAAAAGAAAAAGAATCATCTCTCTTTATCTCCCTTTCTCATATTTCTTTATTGAAGACATAATACCTGGAACCCAATATATTAGTGCAGTCTTCATCTTTCCCTAAAAGGGTAGCTAATCAACCTGAGAACCATGACTCTGAACATCTAAGGGATAAGGATCAATTTTTCAGGTAAAGCTTGACAGCTACTTTAGTGAAGCTGACAAAATTTCAGTCATGACATTCAAGAGCTTGAGTTTACCTGTCCTGATCTCTTTGAACATCTGATCCACTAGCAGCAATATGGTACTTTCTGGTGGCAGGTAAACATTCAATATTCTTCAATATTGGTTTTCAGCCAGGGTCTCCTTATGTCTTGTTGCCTTCCTGTTCCCTCTCCCATCCTAGAAATTATATCCCTAACCTCATAGTGTTGCCTCCCTATTTCTATGACGTTTTACCTGGATTAGTTTTGGGGCCTTCAGGAGTTAGACCCAATTGATAAATCTGGTCCCAAGCATACTCTGTTATAAATATTTTTTGGTTATTATATTTTGGGTTTTCTCATCTCAGCATGTCTGTTTCTACTTTAATTATAGAAATATTATTGTAATATCCAATACTATATTTTAAATAGACTTTGTGCTATATTATTCCCAAGCTGTAAGCTAAAGTAAGCATTCTTAGCATGTTGATGGTAGACAAGGCTAATTCTTTATGTGAAGTAGATTAACATATTAAATTAACTTGTGAAGTTTCAAAATAAAATTATTTTATCAAACCAGAACCCCACTTAAGTTTAAGAAGATCTATATTACATATTCTGATTAGCTCAGAATGAAAGGGGAGGAGTTTCATTGAGAGTTTTCTTGATGATTATTGTAATGAAAAATGACTGATTTGGAACCATACGGTCTCTACACTGTCAATAAGCTCTTATCATGAATATACTTTATTTCAGGCACTATAATTTACAATACTGCTAATGATAGGGTTTTGTGCATACAACAATCTAACACCACACACTCCACCACCTTCAACTACTACTATCTCAGTGTACTGTTTTGTAGGGACAGGTGGGCTCTTGCCAACCTAACATTTACAGACACAGACTGATATGCCTGGTCGAGTAGGCCCTAGGCCAGGGGTCTCAAACTCGTGGCCCGCGGGCCATTTGCAGCCCTCCGTACAACATTTTGTGGCCCGCGGCTGGCCTTCAAATATCGCAGTATTTCCGATTATTCGCTTACCGAATAATCGCAATGAAAATCGCATTAGTAAAAAAAAAATCGCATTAAACATTCGCATACCCCGAATGTTTAATGCGATTTTTTGCGATTGTCTTCTTACTAATGAGATTTTTTATTGCAAATATTTGGTAAGCGAAATCCCTTATGCGGCCCTGCCTCACCCCGACTTTGCCTCCCGCGGCCCCCAGGTAAATTGAGTTTGAGACCCCTGCCCTAGGCTGTGCCTTACTGCCCATATACATTGCTGGATGTCAGGTCAATGTGGGAAATAGAGTCTACCAACCTTCCCAGAGGAAAGCAGACACCGGGGAGACATCGATTGGCTTTGATAATAACCCATACACATCCTGTCTGCCATAAAACTAATAGATAATATGGTGCCCCTATAAACTCTTATCTATGCCCGCTCTCCCACATCTGGGCCTGGTAGACATACCTTGTCTAGGGCAGCCTTGATCTATTTGAATTATGTTACCTGTGTTATGAGAAATGTGTATCCTTTGCTATCTGTTTCCTAAGGTTGACTGAACAATGAGCATAGTGTCAGTGACTGTAAAAACTCTACAGACTAGAAGCTCTAGGTCTAACCTACATACTGCTGTGTCAGGAGTGGTTGGATCCAGCATGCTGCCTTGATAAGCCCACTTGCTTTTTACATAGTCGTGTGGACCCTTTGTCTTATCACTGGGCTGCTAGAAATGAACCTAACATTTTTAATGAACTTGAATTAATAAGTGGTTGAGAGAGAGAGAGAGAGAGAGAGAGAGAGAGAGAGAGAGAGAGAGAGAGAGAGAGAACTTAAATGCTTGCCCTAGAGGTAGATAAGGAAAGGTGGATGGTAGGGAAACTGGGGACATTGGTGTTAAAAAAAAATGTGCTCTGTGCTGCAAACTAAAGTGTCTAAAAGTAAAAAATAAAGATGAAATAAAGAGAAAAAGAGAGAGAGGTATAATGAGAGAGAAGAAAAATGTATATCCAAGAGACAAGGAGAGAAGAAGGGAGGGTGAGAGGGAAACTGGGGACATTGGTGGCAAAAATGTGCACTAGTGAAGATTGTTGTATATTATACTACTGTTAACTCAATCATGAACAACTCTATCTTTGGAAAAATCAACAACAACAACTGTATTATGAACAAATTGTAACCATGGTGTTTAAATTAAAAAATTGGTTTATGTTCTCTACTGCGTCATCAACTAAGCCTACATGAAAACTAAGTGTCGGAGTAGGTAATTCAAAGGTCTGTGTGATTTCACTGTGAGAAGTCAAAACTAAATTGGGATGGGGACCACATCCAGCTCAGGGAACACTTCTGGTAGTCCTTTGAGCACCATGCAGCTCTACAGATAGAACCTGTGCCAGCTTCATACAAACTTTATACATACTTTACCCGCTATACTATTTCTTGGATTCCCAACACTAAGTTTTAAGCTTTACAGATCAGATGGGTGTTGTCTCAAGTATTCTGTTGTCTCAAGTACTCAATTTGAGCAAAACAAAAAATGTAGCCAGAGACAATAAGCAAAAGATAGTGGCAGTGCTTCAACAAACTATAATTACAAAATTAATTTTGCAATTAATTAAAAGCAAGCGGGGTTTATTTTTCCACAGGCTTCTGTGTGCCTTTTCCAAATTCACAACATATTTTCCCTTCTAAGAACACACATAAAATTCTTTTATGCTGTATTTTATTTCTATTCTTACTCATTCTCAATATCTTTTTTTTCTTGTTTCTTCCTTTCTCTACCTCCACCAAGAAACTGGAATTCTCTAGCATCCCTTTGTCAGAAACCATGACTGAATCTGTGGGGAAAAGAAAACATATCTTGAGTCATGATCTCAAAATTATTCTTCAGAGACATTTTACTTTCAAAGAAGGAAGTACTTTGGGTGATTGCTTAACCTGAATATTTTCAACTGGAGAGTCTCAAACACACCAGATGAGGAATATGCTAGTGGCAACCTCCTGACTCACACATGGTCACTTTCCTTAAGTCCCTTTTATGTATAAACAATGAGGACTCAACTTGAAGCAAGTTACACAACAGTCAAATTCCTTCAAATCCCAGATATTACTAGGAAAAGATGTCACTTAAAAAAAAGGAAAATGAGAAATTTTCTTATAATTCATATTCTACAGTTAAATATGAGCAAAATTATTTTTGCTAGAATTTATATATTAAGTATACACTGAATACTGTTACCTATACAGAATTTATCTGACTAGCATAATTGCACTGTGTAAACACATAAAGTGAGAAAAGAATGTTAGCTGAGACTTCAGATGACAATGACAGATGGTAACGAACTATAGGCAACTATATAAGTCAAGATGCCCAAAAGGAACAAATGGTATGCTCAATTTGAGTAATCATGGAAGAATTTAATAAAGGAACTACATACAAAGCATATTATATTGATGACATAATATATAATGTGTTGTTTACATTGTTTCACTTTAGATACTAAAAGAATGTTTGTTTGTTAATTATATAAGTGCAATGGGATTAAATAAGGTTGAGGGCAAAAAATGTCATATTTAGAATAATCAGAATAAGTAGGTAATATTACCTCTAGACTAAAGGCACAAAGAGAAAAGATGGTAATCTGAAACTACAAAGGTAACAAGCTGGTAAATTAACAAAGGAGCTGAGAACCTCAACAGAGGAAAATATTCCATCTATGTAAACCAACACAGAATTAAGTGAAATAAAAGCCCAATATCGGGGCTGGAGCAGTGGTGCAGAGTGGTAAGGCATCTGCCTGCTGTCATCCCATATGGTCCCCCAAGCCAGGAACTATTTTTTGAGCGCGTAGCCAGGAGTAATTCCCTGAGCATCACTGGATGTGGCCCAAAACAAACAAACAAAAAAAAAAGCCCAATATTACTATCCTCCACTTGACCTCATGCCAATATCTTCCATTGGCTGTATTCAACCAGAAACTGCAATTGAGTGGTGCTTGTTGAAATAGTCCTAAAGGATCTGCAGACTCTTTGGAAGGAAGAGAACATATTTGTAAGGGAAAATAGAATATGTCCAACAAAGGAAATATCCTTGTAAAAATGAAATATCTTTAAACTCTGATCTCTTCTAGAACTTTTCTTAAGTATTCTAAGAAACCTAAACATTGATTTGTTCTTGAATTATATCCCTGTTAATTTTTTTAGATTGTAGAAAGATAATAATCAACAGGTTTTGAGGGTTGGGTGTTGTTTGGGTCATTGTTGTTGTTGTTGTTTTATTTTTTATTTTTGGGCCACACTGAGCAGAGCTCAGGCATTAATTCTGACCTCGCTCAGAAATTACTCCTGGCAGGCTCTGGAGACCAAATAGAATGCTGTGGATCAAAACCAGGTTGACTGTGTGTTTTGCAAATTGCCCTATTGGCCAGCTACCACACAATTAACACTTGCCGGAGATTAAAATATTTTACTTTATATAGTTTGAGAGCTAAAAGTATGGCTCATTATGTTGAGTGTGCGTTTTTAATGTGGAAGACCATGACTTGATCCCACCAATACTATTGGGAGTGACTTCCATGCACAGAACTGGGAGTAATCCCTGCAGGGTATTGATTTTCCACCACCACACACCCACACCCACTACCACCACCATAAAAACTATTATCTTAAAAATAAATAGGAGCCAATAGCTGTTTTAAAAGCATGTCTCA
>NC_064849.1:168223576-168239771 GCF_024139225.1 Suncus etruscus
AGAGAGAGAGAGAGACAGAGACAGAGACAGAGAGAGAGACAGAGAGAGAGAGACAGAGACAGAGACAGAGAGACAGAGAGAGACAGAGAGAGACAGAGACAGAGACAAAGACAGAGATAGAGCTGACTTCCTATCTTTCAAGTGACGCAGATTGACCTTCTCAGTTAGACCTCTGGCATGCCTCCAACCACTGAAGAAATTTTTGACTTCAGCTCCCGTCTGTCTGCCTATCCCATATCCAACTGCTCCAGACTCTGATGTCACATCTAATGAATCACACTTCATCATCATCACACAACACGCTGAAAAGCTGGTCATGGGAAAGAGGGATGGACGAGAGTTTAGTTCAAAGGCAACTTCCAGGACAAAAACTGAGATTTGGAGCGTTCCAGAAAAGCACATTTTGAAGTCAGCAGTGAATCAGCGACTTTGTTATTGCTACAATATTTATTCCCAGCTTTGGGCAGAGGAAAAGCTGCATTCAGCTGTGCTGCTGGGCGCCTTGTATGAAGCGGGGGGGTGGGGGGGGAAGGTCCACCTCTGGCTTTCACCCCTAGTCCCATCTCAACTTTTCTCGCTTCTGTCTCGCTGTCCTCCTCCCTCCGTTTTTCAGCTTTTCAACCTGTGACAAGTATTTGCTGGGACACACGTGGGGCTCCCTGCCTCGGCGGCTCCACTGATGACTCCTAGGAACTTCCCAAGGACCTGGGTTTTACAGGCTCAGGCACGCAAGGGGTTGGGGGGGGCTGAGTTTCTGGAGCCCCCCTTTCCCCGGTAGGTGCGCAGTGAAGGAGAGGGCTGCATTCTTCCGAGGTCCCTAGGGATCCACCTACTGGCCCTTCCACCTGGTTGGCACTGCTAGAGTTTAGTCTCCACCCGCTGCGTGCCATCGTCTCTTACTAATCTACGGCGTTTGCAAGCACAGATCTGAGCCCAGACACCTTTGTGCTCTCCTAGACTAAAGCTCTGGGTGCTCAGCCCAAGGGAAGAAGGGAGTGGAGACTGCTCCGTGGCTTGGCAAGAAGTAACAGGGATCCCAGCAGCGGGATCTGCAGTTCTGCAGTTCTGCAGTTCTGCGCGCTGGACAGCACCTGCTCCCTGATGCTCTGCAGTGCAAACCCGAGCGAGCGGGGTTCTGCAATCTGGCATCCGCGTGGTAGACACTAGGTGGGAAGCCCTGGAAGCTGGCACGTTGTGGTTTTCTAAGTTCTTAACACTCCAAAGAAACTGCTAGAGAAAACCAGTGCCCCCAGGCTTTAAAAAGAGGCTCCCCTTTCCTGAAAGGAATAAAGACACTTTGGAAAGGAAGTTCCTGGAGGGCAAGGCCCAGGAGCACTTCTTCCCATTCATTTCAAGTCCTTATCCGTTCCCCTGAAGTTCTGATCAACAGGATGCCGTCACAAAAGAGCTCAACCCCAAGCATGAGGCTATTTATGTTCTTTCTTCGGAGCATCCCATGAAGAGCTTGAATTTCTTTCTCAGCAGTCCTAGAGGAGAGAAAGTGCTAGTTGAAAATGGCAAAAGAGAATGTTCAGAATAAAGAGTAAATACAGGAGTGGTACTCAAGCCTAAGAGCATCTGAAGATTTCCCCACGGGGCCTTGGACCCTAAAGGAGAGAGACGGTGTTTTGTTTTGTTCTGTTCTTTAAGGCACTTTCAGGTACACATCAGTCTGTAAGTAAAGGAAAAGGGAGAGAAAGTGATGATTTTATTAAGGTTAAAATTTCAAATATATTGGGGGAAGGAATAATATCATGAAGTTATTGTGGCAATCATTACACAACTTATTAAATCAGACTCATGCTGTTCATCTTACATGTATGCAGAATAAATGTATGTCAATTATTTCTCAATAAAACGTGTGTGTGGGGGTGGGAAAGGTTTCTAGCTAAAGCTTACCAGGCTTAAAAAATTCCATAGATTTGGCTAGTCCTATTTTTTTCTTTTATGTCATCAATTTAGCATTCTATAAAGGAAGAGAATGACATCAAGGGAAATCATTGGCCTAGGAGAAAAGAGCCCGTAGGCGTTTAGGTGTTATATATGTGGAGCCAGAGAGCTCAGGAGCTTTGGGAGAGTCCAACTTAGGGCAACAGCATGGAGGAAAATGGAATTGGTGCGCACTGGGGATGAGAGGAGCAAAGAATTATGCCTGGCCCTTGTGCCTAGGTCTAGAGGCCACTCAGTCTGGTGGAAAGTTTAGTGTGGAATGGGTAGAAACGGGTTCCAAGAACTTTGCTGGATGCCTTATATTTTTCTTGTCAGTCTTTTTCAGGAAGCTCTTCATCTTGCAAATGGTAGGGCTGGTACTAAGCTGCAATTTTAATGACTGCGATCTGTCTAAGATTAAAAGAGATTATGACCACCTCATTTCTAACGTCCTGAGGAGTTGGGTAAGTGAGGGCATTATTGTTTGTTTAAAAAAGGACGTGATTTTATGGACAGAATAAACACACCCACAATATTCTTTCATTTAACTTTTAAAGATTTATTTAGAAAAAATAATTTTATATGGTTCAGCATTTTGTCTAGGTTTTTCTTTTTTCACAAATGATACTGAAGTACGTTGTTGTTGTTGTTGTTGTTAGTGATTACAAGTGCCACATGTGAAACTTGCAGACATTGACAGGAACTCATTCAGGGTATGCAGTTTGCTAAAGCACTAGCGAACCAGTTCCTCCAAGACCAGGGCTTGAGAGAGGGGAGTTAAGCTGCTAAATTTCAAGCAAAACCCCAGCTGCTCTCCTGTATCGTAGATGCCTTAGGATGCCAGTGTGAGATAAGCCAGCCTCTGGACTCGCATGCATTCCCCGATGCTCTTCCTTTTCAGATAGAGCAGGAATATCAAATGCATGGAAATCCAGGTTCGATCTAGGCATTGAAAAAGTAGCATTCCTTACTGAGGTGTCCAGGCTCATGGAAGCATGAGCATCCCCATGCAGGGGGTCCCGGGGGATTCATTTTCAAACACGAGTCTGCACCCTGTGGGGGTTTGCCAGGCCCTGATCTCACCCTGCCGGGTCAATGACTAGCGCAGAGGCCAAGGAGTTTCCTTGGTGCCTGGAGAGAACCATACGCTTCGAGCATCCTTGAATGCGGGCAGCCAGGAGACGGCTCATCTTGGACTTGCAGCTTGTCCCTTCTGCTCCACTTCTGCCCGTTGTTCTCCTTTCTTCCAGAGGATCACAGCGAACTCAGCGAACTTCCGCGACTCCCCGTCCTGTGCGGACTTGGTGAGCAGGGCGGGCGGGTGCCGCTCCTCCCGACCCGCGGGGCCGAGCGAGGGGCGCCGCTGGAGGAGCGCGCGGGCCCGGGGCGGGACCGACGGGGCCGCTCGAGCCTTCCCAGGGGAAGTGGGTGCGGGCGCGGCGGCGGGGGGAGAGGCCGCCTTCGCCCCGCCTCGGAGGCCAGACCAAGGGCGTGTGGCCCCGCTGGGACTCGGACTCGCACTCGGCTCCCCCGCGCCTTCGCCCTCGGGCCGGGCCGACGCCGGGCTCCCGACGCCCGCGCCCGTCCAGTTCAGGCCCGACCAGCACCGACCGATCCGCTGCCCCCGCCGCCTCCTGACGCCCCTTCCGCACCCCGTCTCGCACACAGCCAGGCTGCCTGTGCCAGATCCAGCGCCTGACCGCCGCCCTCGCCGCGCACTGCGACTCTCCGGCCGCCGAGGACCTGGCCGGCAAGACCGCGGCCGCCTTTGCGCGCAGCTGCCCTCAGGTGAGCCGGACTCGGGCTGCAGCCGCAGGACTGGGCCGGGCGGTCGCCTTGCATGCCGGCGACACCCGGGGTCCCATCGGGGCCTCCGGGCCCGAACCTGTCAGGAGTGATCCCCGAGGTCAGTCAGGAGGAAGCCCCGAGCGCCTCGGGGTGTGCCCCCAAATCCAAAAACGGAACTAATGGAGAGAACGCGCAAAGCATCCGTGCAAAAAGATTGCTATGGATTCAAGATTCGGCCCGTGGAAAACCAAACACATGGGTTAAGGATGTAGCTTGTGTGGGCCCAGGAGTACAGGGGCTAGGGGGCTTGCCTTGCTTTCCTCCTCCTCCTCTTCCTCCTCCTCCTTCTCCTCCTCCTCCTCCGCCTCCTCCCCCCTCCTCCTCCTCCACCACCTCCTCCTTCCTTTTCTCCACCTTTTCTCTTCCTTATCCTCTTCATCCTCCCCCCTTCTTCTTTCTCCTTCCTTTGCTTTCTTCTTTTCTTCATCTTCCTCCTCCTCTATCTTTCCACATCAGGCATTGCTCAAGAGTTACTCCTGGCTCTGTGCTCAGGGATCACTCCTCAGGGTGCTTGAGGGACCATATTGGATGGCACGGACTCAACCAGGTCAAATGCCCTACTCCCTGTACTATTCTCTGGACTCCAGATTTCTGGTTCTTTTTACAGAATTCTAGCTCTAACCTTTAAGTTCATATTTGGAGCTAGGATCCTGAGCCCCCATCATCCATCATGGCCCAGGGAAAGGAAGGTGATTATCCAAAAATCCCAAAGTTAATTGCCTTAAATCTAGTTGTGGGCTCCATAGAAGATTGTTATCCCTTCAAAATTTGAGCAGCACTGTTTAAGCGCTTCTTTCTTAAGATATAACTTTATACCTTAACTTTATCCCTGGTGAACTTTAATTGCTTGTATGAGCATTATTTTGTGTTGTAACAGTTACACCCATTTGAATGAATGTATAACTAATTCTGAAAACAGTGGTATGGAGTTAGGAGCGGAAAGACTGGAGACAGCCTACCTATGAATTAAAGCTCCATCATTGCTAACTCCAGAAAGTTCGCTAAATTACTTAACCTCTGTATACTTAGTTTCACCAGCAAAATAAGGATCATATTAGCAAACCTATTCAAATTGTTTGAGTCAGTATATTTAATAGCGTTTGAAATAGTGCCTGGCAGTAAGTAATTTATAAACATTTGTTTCAGATCAGAGAGATAATACATTGGGTAGGGTGCTTGCCTACTATACTGCTAAATTTAATCCCTAGCATTCCATATGGTCTCCAAACCTCACCCAGAATAAATTCTGACCAGCCAGAGGTAACCCTCCAAAAGTATATATTTCAATAGACAAGTAGAGAATATAGAGTCCTGATGAAACAAAATTAATGAGTATAAATATGTACAGGTGTTACGGAGTAACCCTAGACACAAAGTATTGGCCACATTTTTTAAATAAAAATTAAAACTACAGAGTTATATGGATTGAGCTGGCATTGGACTCTAGTAAGAGACAGCCTGTCTAGAAACCAGGTTTGGCTCTCTGCTTTTTTATCAAGGAGATTAAGGAATATAATCTCTAACTATCCACACTGAATTTCATTTGTGCAGGGCAGGGAGGACAGGTTGGATTATGTTCTGCATAGTATGTGAGAGGAGAGTCTGGAACCATATTTAATTCCACTCCAAAATCACAGGAGGAGCCTCTGTAGAAAACAAGAGCATTTCTCTGAGATTTAGCTGATTTTAGACTAGACTTTTGCTTAGTGATACACTTATTTTATTGATCTAACATATGATTTTCCCTCATATTATTTTTGAGCTCAGTACTGTGTCTAGAGGCCCTGCCTGTCACTGCTTAAGAATGTACTACCTCTTAATTTCATGGAAGTCTTTTCTTTTTTTAAGTTTAAACTCTTTTTTAGAAATAGCTTTCATATATTTGTGGAACTTTTAGGGGAAATAGTATAGGAGTGTTAACAATAGATGCAAATAACAGATCTAATAAATTAGATTTATAAATAAGAACTAATAGTATGCCCTCGAGGAACTTTTGATCATGGCAAGGACATGATATCATCATCATTAATTATTTTAACATTTTGATAAATGTTCAGTGGGGAATGCCCATGATGCAATACTACAAACAGCATAGAAGTGAGAGTCAGATGAAATGGCACCGATTCCAGAGGTGTGGCAGAATTTCCACCAGAAAGGGCTGAGCTATTAGCTGAAGCCTTGTGAAGGAAGCAATGCTTGTCAAGGAGGCATTGAGGACTGACTATACTAGGCTGGTTGTTCTGGAGAAAGTAAACACACATGGAGGCATGGAGGTACACGGAAAAACTGGCTCTCAGTGGTTGTTAATAGTAGTTACAATTTTAATTAACTAATACTCTTGTTCCATAGATAAATAATACCCAGGCAATGAAGACAAGAGAAGTTACAGAAAATAAATGCCAGGAACAAGTATTCTACTTACAAGAAGTCTGGCGTCATTGGTTTCGGATGTTTATGAAATTTACCTTTTCAAGAAACAAGAAACAAAATTAGTGTTGATTTTTGACTAATTTATTTTTAAAACAATTTTTAAAATGTAAATGTTGCCTTGTAATAAAAACTATATATTTCTTAATAAAATAATTATCTTATGGTCTTTGGAATTTAGTTAATATAACTTTATATATACTTTCTGAGCCATCACTTTTTTCTTCAGAGCTTTGCCTCTCCCTCAGGCTTGATCACCGTCTCCTGCTTTGTACCTATTGGTACTGCCTACAGAGAAAATGTTTGGGTATCGATAGCTTCAGGACATATCCTAGTCTTTCCCCTGTTGAGCTCCTCCAATCCTGAAAGAAACAAAACAAAGGTAAAAGGGATGTGCAATGCGTGATAAATAAACAATAGATGACAGACAGATAGATAGGTGATAGATAGATAGATAGATAGATAGATAGATAGATAGATAGATAGATAGATAGATAGATAGATAGATAGATCTGGTCTTTTTCCTTTTACTGACAAGGAGTTTCTAAAACCCTGGGAATTTCCTTAATGATGACAAGTATAGATATTTTTATGCTAACAAGATGACTTTTTAGAATGCCCAGAGTCACCTAAGGATAGAGGAGATTCCTGCAGGAGCCTTTGGAGTGATGGAACATTTAGATTCGCTTAAACCTCTGGGAGGGTTGGAGACTGATCGGTTGCCAATGGCCAATAACTTAATCATGTTGATGTAATTAAAGCCTTTATTTAAGCTCTCAAAATATTTGATCAGGGCTATAGAGATATTAAAATGAGTAATGTGCTTTTCTTGCTTATGGCTCACCCAGTTCAATCCTCAACACTACATATGGTCCCAAAGTCCCACCCAGAGTAATTCCAAAGCCAAAGGTACGCCTTATGGCCAAAAGAAACCTCAGTGAATTTCAAAAACTAGTGTATGATCCACAAAAATATTCTTTCCTGCATTAAAATGGTCCCTTATCTTGAGCATTGCTTTTACTTGAGAGTAATTATCATGATTATACTTCTATTAAAACATCCATGAAATACATAAAACACATCTTTAATATAAAATAAAAAATAATATTTTTGTTATGCTAGCCACATGGGATGATGTTCAGAGACATATGTCAAAAGAAAGAAGGGAAATGGAGGGGGGGGGACAGACACTTTCCGATGTATCCAACAGAATAATTAAAGAGTCTGGGCCTCAGTATAGAGCCGCAATGGTGAACCTATAGCACGTGAGCCAGCAGTGGCACGCAAAGGCCTTGCAACTGTCACGCGGAAAGGTCCACAATTAAGATTTGTGGTGCGTGCTGCATAGTTTTTAGATACTAAAATCTTGTTATTAAGGTTTAATTGACGTGCTGGCACTTTTGAGGAAATTCTTTGGTTTTGTGCGGCAGTTTGGGCACTTGGGCTCAAAAAGGTTAGCCATCACTGGTATAGAGGGTAGGAAAATGGCTTTGACCCAGAGTAGATTCCTGGCACTTACGTCTCTGAATTGATCTTCAGCACCATACTAGATCCCTGAACACTGCAGGGAATGATCCCTGAGCACAGAGCCAGAATTTAGCTCTGAACACAGATGGGTTTAACCTAAAAATAAAATAAATAAATAAATAAATAATAAATAATGGAGGGAAAATGTATAGGAATTATATTATGTACAGGAATTAAAACTAGGTATCAATAAAACAAAATTCACAATGTTTGGCATACAACATTTGCCTGATTAGACCTGAAGAAAGTAGAAAAATATAGCCCATAGTATGGAGAAAAGTAAAATATCAATGACATAAAAGTTAAAAACAGCAAGAAATGACAATAAAGCAATTTATCACTATTTTTAGTATTTTAAAAGAGACAGGGATGATATAAAGACACAAATAATTCATCTTTCAGAGACAAACATCTGAGATGGACAAAAATGAGAGAGAAAATGCTACAGAAGTCTTTAATGGTAGACTAGACATTGCTGAAGAACACTAAATTTGAAGGCACTCAATGAAAATATACCTACTAAGGTCCAGAGAGATAGCATGGAGGTAGTGCATTTGCCCTGCATGCAGAAGGATCGTGGTTAAATCCCGGCATCCCATATGGTCCCCCGAGCCTGCCAGGAGCAATTTCTGAGCATAAAGCCAGGAGGAACCCCTGAGCGCTGCCAGGTGTGACCCAAAAACCAAAATACATACATACATACATACATACATACATACATATACCTAATAAAATACAAAAAGAAATAATAGTTAAAAATGAAAAACACTGAGATAAAAGAGGCAGTGATCTTACCTTGCATGTTTCTGACCCTGGTTGATCCCTAAAACCTCATATAACCTACCTCTTGAGCCACCAGGAGTGATCCCCAAATCCCAGAAGTGAAATAAATCCTGAACATTTCTGGGTATAAACCCTCCCAAAAATTTAATTAATAATAAGATTACCAGTGAACTATAATATATTGTGTAAGCAGAACTTAAGTTAATAAAAAACTAGAATTCTACAACTTCAAGGCACTTAATAAATTATTTCTCATAATATTCAAAGTCTCAAAACCAAAAGAATCATAAAGCATTCAAACAGATAGTAAAATTCTTCAGAATGGCCTATTTCAAGACCAGAGTGATGGTGCGGAGGTAAGGCATTTGCCTTGCATGCGGCTGACCCAGGACAGACCGCGGTTCAATCCCCCAGCATCCCATATGGTCCCCCAAGCCAGGAGCAATTTCTGAGAGCATAGCCAGGAGTAACCCCATAGCACCACTGGGTGTGGCCCAAAAATTAAAAAAGAAATTTAAAAAAAGATAGCCTATTTTGAACTTCCTCTTCTTTAACACTTTGCTTTTCTTTGACTAGTTCCTCTGTACTTTTTGAATATTTTTGTTAAAATTCATAATATTGTCTACTAAATAGAAAATAATTTAAACTATATATCTTTAAGTAGTGATTTTTGTCTTCTTTAAGCAGCATAGTTGGAAGAAACCTTGCATTGGTTTTCTGCCATTCTTTAATAAAAATGAGTATTTCCATGAAAAGAGCTAATTGCTGCTATCCAGATAGATAAAGTGGTTTTGGAGCCACACTTGATGATACTCATGAGCTATTTCTAGCTCTGTGTCCTAGCAGTTAGTTTTTAAGGTCCTCAGGTAATTATGTAGTGCAGGGGTTGGAAGCAGGTCTCTGTATCCATTTTCTCAGTCCTGAAAAGCAGCTTTAGAAATTCTATAAAGAAAGACAAGCTACATTTTAAATTCAATATGGTAAAACAATTTTCACACATTTCTTTAAATTCACACCAGCTTCCCCTGAGTTCTAGAAAAATAATACTCAACATGTTTCACTACTCACTGGAATATAACAACAAGTGGACTCTCACATACATTGCAATTTGCAATTTCAGGTTAGCTCCACATCTTTCCTATATATTTGTTTATTCCAGCACCAGCTAAGACAAAACAAAGTAGCCAAAATTAAGTATGCTTTAAGTGACAAATAGCAGAAAAGTGGTAAAAAAAAAAAAAAAAAAAAAACCAAAACAGTAGAAACATGCAGTGGCTTTTTAAGTTTTTTTCTGGGAAATGGTACTTTACATTCTTTCATGACAAAAATAAGGAAGGAAGGAAGGAAGGAAGGAAGGAAGGAAGGAAGGAAGGAAGGAAGGAAGGAAGGAAGGAAGGAAGGAAGGAAGGAAGGCAGGGAGGGAGGGAGGGAGGGAGGGAGGGAGGGAGAGAGAAAGAAGAAAGAAAGAAAGAAGAAAGAAAGAAAGAAAGAAAGAAAGAAAGAAAGAAGAAAGAAAGAAAGAAAGAAAGAAAGAAAGAAAGAAAGAAAGAAAGAAAGAAAGAAAGAAAGAAAGAAAGAAAGAAAGAAAGAAAGAAAGAAAGAAAGAAAGAAAGAAAGAAGACATCTCAAATATGGCTTAAAAATGTGCACATCTACTGAGAAATCACATGTTAGTGAGTGAAAATGAAAGTTCAAATGAGTACAAGCCAAGAATTCTCTTAGAATTTGTTTTCTAAACTGTCTGACTATCCCAATTGCTCAAGTATTCTGTGCCAAGTACTACAAAATAAATCAAGATTTTCTAAATAAATAAAAATTATGGGTCAGATATTCAAACTAAACTTCCAAGTTTCTCATATTCACAGTATGAAAATATTCTGCAAGGTGGGGAGATTATAATTGGAAGAAATTTAAGGTATCTACTCAGGCCTATATTTATTGAAGTAAGTGCTTACAAATGTTTTGTTTTCAAGTACAAAAGCTCACTTTTTACTCTATTATTGCTTGTCTTTATCATCATGAAGAATATCATTTTCCTGAAACAAGCCAAACCAAGAATATCAGTTAGAGAGAAAACCTAGATCTCAAATAGCAAAGTTATATGGGCAGATAAGCGTTGGAACACTGTATGACTGAATCTCAGCCATGAACATATTTTGGGGGTGGTAGACCACACTCAGCGGTCAGGGGTTGCTCCTGGCTCTGTGCTCAGGGATTATTCTTGAGGGTCCTCAGGGAACCATATCAGATGCCTGATCAAACCTGGATTGGCCGCGTGCAAGGCAAACCTAGCCACGATGTTATTGCTCCAGACCTCAACCCTTTAACTCTGTATTTCAGAGTGATTTAATAAAAAAAAAAATAGAAAAGAACATCCCATAAAGAACTTTTACCAAGATTATCTCAATCATAATCAAGGCTACAATTTAAAATAGAAGGATGGATAAAAAATATTCTCAGACAAGCAGTAGCTAGTATATCTGAAGCACTAAAATAAGTTCTGTAAGGGATACTGAATAGTCTGATAAAAATATGTAAAGATTAAATGGCATAAGCAACCCATCTCCTCAGAGATTCATGGCAACATTGTCATGTTAATTTCCCTGGGGTCAGAGAGATAACGCAGTGGTACTGCATTTGCCTGGCACGTGGCAGATCCAGGATGGAGCTGATTCAATCCCTGGAGTCTCATATATGGTTCCCTTAGCCAGGAGCAATTTCTGAACACATAGCCAGGAATAACTCCTAAGCGTCACCGGGAGTGGCCCACCCTGGGCCATTATAATAATTATATAATAATAATAATAATAATAATAATAATAATAATTTTCCTAAAGTCAGTGGAATGGATTTTACCCCCCAAAAGTACAAAGTGACTGTTTGGATCAGGAAACAAATCCAACCTTTAGTTTTTAACAAAAGACACACTCAAACTCTCACAATAAGCACAAAGTGAAAAGTTAGGAAAAATACAGGTTAATGGTAGGCTAAAAATTTAGGTTAGCCATACTTCCAACAGCCCAACTAGAATTCAAACTAAATAAAATAATAATAGATAGATATAGACATTGTATACTGATTCAGGGATCATTATTTGAAAAGGACTTAGCACTTACTATATATAAATAAAATTAAGCAGCAACAAGTTATAAAGCAACTGCTAATATACCTGAGGAGAAGCATTGATGGTAACACAATAGTAGTAAGAGACATTAATATCTTACTCATCATTGGACAGATAAACAAAACTGAATATACATAAAGAATCTCCTCAAATCAAATACATATTCTTTCCCAGTGCATGTGACAACTTCTCTAGGAAATATCACATGTTGGGACACATTTTAAATAACCAAAAATGTCACAAAAATAAAAATCATATCAAGTGTCTTCCAAGAATACAATGTTATGAAAGTAGAAAGTTTGGAAAAGCTTCAACAATGTATTGTTAAATAGCAATTGCATCAGAGAAAATCAGATAATTGAGAGAAATCCTCAAAATTAATTTAACAAAAGTTGTTAAAGATTAATAAATTGAAAACTATATTTCACTATTGAAAAAAGGGACAGCAGGAAATTAAAAATATTGCATGTTAATGAGTAGGTAGAAGGAGCATTGCCAAAAATAACCATTCTACCTTAAACATTACAGAGATTCATGTAGCTTCCATAAAAGTTTTGAAGACATTCTTCAAGGACTTGTAATTAACTCTACTCAACTAACTACTCAATAATACTTTAGATAGGATGGGCCTTTTGACAATGCTACTTCTATTTGTGCATATGAAATATGTTTTCATTTCTTGGTGTCTTCATATTTATTTCAACAGTGTTTTCTTTTTCAATGTGTCACTATTTACAAGTGCTGTTAAATTTGTTCCAAGATTATTTGGTGTTTTGGAAATGTTAAATAGTCTTTTTGGTTTCTTTTTATGTTTTGTTTTGTTTTGTTTTGGGCCATACCTGGTAATGCTCAGGAGTTATTCCTAACTTATGTGCTCAGAAATCGCTCCTGGCTTGGGGGACCATATGAGATGCTGGGGGCCAAACCCAGGTTCGTCCTGGGTCAGCTGCATATAAGGCAAAATGCCCTACCGCTGTGATATCATCGCTCCAGCCCCAGGTTTCATTTTTTTTTTAGATCTTTATTTGCACATAGAAATGCTATTGATTTTTATTGATTGATTTTAGGGTCCACAAATTGGCTGTATTGTTTTACTGTTAAAATTTTTAGTGGAATCTTTGGGTTCTTGTATGTCATTTGCAAATAGTGATTGTTTTACAATCTGAATTCCTTTGATTGTTTTTCTTGGATAACTGCTGTGGCAAGTACTTCTAAGAATATAATGGAAAAAGAGATCATACTTGTTTTGTTCCTGATGTCAAAAAGACTTTCAAATTTTTTAATTTACTTTATTTAAAGAGCATAATCACATAGTTGACATGACTGATCATAATACATTTGTTTGCAAATAAGTTGGAGTAAAATTATTAAAAAAGAAAATAATAAAAGGGAAAATAAAAAGTAAAGCAACAAGAAAAGTTGTGAAAATCATTGTATATCACATGAGATCATTAAGTTATTGCAGTATTGTTGGTCTCCAAACCAAACAATAGACAGGAATTCCCTGGGGATAGCTTTAAGAATCCAGGTTGATGACAAGTATATAATCCCTTGTCTGGAAGGTACTGTGAAGCTGTAGTAAGGTATAAGGAAGCACAGAAAGTTCCCTCAAAGTTTCTTCATTTATAATGATCCATTAATTGAATAGATGATCCATTAAACAAAAGTTGTAAAGACTAATAAATTAAAAACTGTATTTCTCTATTGAAAGAAAGGGGATAGGGCCCGGAGAGATAGCACAGCGGCATTTACCTTGCAAGCAGCTGATCCAGGACCAAAGGTGGTTGGTTCGAATCCCGGTGTCCCATATGGTCCCCCATGTCTGAGCAGACAGTCAGGAATAACCCCTGAGCACTGCCGGGTGTGGCCCAAAAACAAACAAAAAAAAAAAAAAAGAAAGAAAGGGGATAGCAGGAAATTAAAAAGTATTTTATGTTAATGAGTAGGTAGAGGGAACATTTCCAAAAATAAATTGTCAAAAATAATAATTTAATCCATTTTGTAAGAAGGTTTGTAAGCTCTTGTTGCTAGTTCTGTTACCTTATTTATAATAAATTACAGCTTTATACTGGATATTTTTCATGTTTCTCAATTGGTATGATAAAGCCAGATGATAAAGGAAAATTGTATAGATACTCCTCCACAGCTGAAAACAACTTCTGTAGATATCAAATACCCATTAGTTGTTTTACTAGTTTCCTTCATGACTAAGACAATTGGTCAATAAAACCTGATGATCAATAGAGCCATGGTGGTTCTCAAACAGGTTTTCCATCTGTGTGGCTCTCATTAGCGAGGCATTTGCTTGTGCATATTTTTCTTGGAAAGGACATATCGGTCTTTCAACATGAAGGCAATCAGTGCACTATTGACATTAGTAAAGTAAGAATGTACTGCTCGTATCTCTGATGACATTACTGAACTGGCAACCAAATCTATAATGACACCACCTCTGACTTTTTTGGAATATTAGATAATAGATATATTTATTGTTTAAGCAATAATTAATTCAGTATTCTGATACATTCATAAAAAATGCCAAAATACAGAACAAAGCAACATATATCAGAGTCTCACCACTCAGCTGAAATAAATAACAAGGAACTATACTGCTTCACAAAATAAAAGATTAATTCAGGGTTAGGTCAGTTAGTCATTCCAGATCAACTCAATGTTTTCTTTATGCTCTATTTTATCATCATGTAATTTTCTCCAGTCCTCTTCCGGAAGTGTTGCCAATTGAAAAATTTGGGAATATTTACAGTAAGGAGGCTGAATCCAAGAGTTTGAAAGATATAAATATGTCAATGCAAAGAAATGTCAATATTGATGAAAGGAAGTGATGTGGCTTACACCCAGGCTATGGCTCTGGGCTGGCTATAGGTTAAGTGCTGCTGTTGCTTCTCCTAAGACCCAGAGAAAACTGGATCCTAGAGGTGCCTCAGCAGAAAGGCCAAGAGACACCCAGTGAAAACTGACTACCAGAGGCACCCCAGCAGAAAGGTAGCTCCTTTGTTTGTGAAGGCTGGAGGTGTCTGACCCCTACTGTAAGCATAGCAACTTGAAGAGAGACTGAGGGGATCTGTCACATTTGCCTGTTTCTCTTCTCTTCTGTCTTCTGAAACTCTCCTGAGAAGGCCAAGAAAGACCCAGTGAAAACTATCTGTTAGAGGCTCCAGAAGAGTGCAGCCCCTCTGCTTTGCTTTGCGGCCATCTGCTCTTTGTAACTAATGAACCGCCACATAGCACGTAGAAAAAGAATCACAATACAAACGTGACAATGGGGAAACATCACAGGCAAACAAACATGCACAGGGAATGAAGATGATAGCACTGATAACAAAAAAAATACCAATCATCTGATTAATCTTTCAGATAAGGAGTATAGAAAAGATATATTGAAGATTCTCATAGAAATCAAAGAAAAAATAGCTCAAGCTGAACAGAACACAAAGGTAGAAATCAGAAAACTCCAAACTGAAATAACAGGTCTGAAAAACAGGGTACCTGAACTGAAAGCCTCTCCACAGGGTAAGAGCAGCCAAGGACAGAATCAGTGAATGGGATTATGAAATGCAGAACTCCATACAGCAGAAAGACTGAAAAAGAACCTTAAGGCAAATGATCAGACAATGGAAAAAGTACTCAAAGAATGTAAACAGATGAAAATAAAAGTTTGGATAAACTCAACAGAAACAAGATAAGAATCATTGAAGTCCCAGAGGCCCAGGAAGATCTCCAGAAAGAATCAACAGTCAAAGACATCATCACAGAAAAACTCCCAGAGCTAAAGACTGCATGCAATCAAATCCTGCATGCCTGAAGAGTAACTGCTAAAAGAGACCCAAAGAAAAGCACCCCAATATACACCCTAGTCACAATGATGAATCCCACAGATAGAGATAGAATGCTAAAAGCAACAAGATCAAGAAGGGAAATTACTTTCAAAGGAGCATCCTTAAGCTGTACAGCAAACATGTCAAAAGAAACTCTCAATGCCAGAAGACATTGGTAAGATATTGTGACAAGACTGAATGAAATGGATGCTTCACCTAGAACACTGCATCCACCCTGAATCACTTTCAGGTTTGAAAAAAGGATACAAAAGTTCATAGATATGCAACAGCACAGAAAATTTGCAGATGCAAAACCAGCCTTAAAAGAAAAGCTGAAAGGTCTACTTCAAGATGAGATAGACCAACAGACACACCAAACATATACACAAAGATAACATTAAATCCCATGACAATCATCTCCCTCGAAGTCAATGAACTAAATTCACCAGTTAAGAGACATAGAGTGGCTAAATGGATCAAAAAGATGAATCCAACCTCCTGCTGTTTACAAGAAACACATCTGAATACTCAGAACAAACATAGACTCAAAATCAAAGGCTGGAGGAAAATCATCCAGGCAAACAACACCCTTAAAAAAGCTGGAGTGGCCATATTAATATCAGATGACACAAACTTTATACTCAGAAAAGTTGTAAGGGACAAAGATGGACACTTCATACTAATCAAGGAATATGTGCGACAAGAAGAAATCACACTACTA